>NC_087082.1:11162806-11169896 GCF_026151205.1 Bolinopsis microptera | reverse complement strand
AGAATCTCTTTCTGGACATTACACCTTTTTTTCAATTTTTTTCCCTTTAGTTTTTTCCCGAACCAGACAATTTGGGGAACGATACATGATACTTTTTTTTTTAAAGAAATCTTTTTGTATTTTTCCCACAGAAATCCTCAAAATATGACTGGTAATGGCGTGTCTCTGAAATAAGGGAAATGAAATTCAAAAAAAACGTCCCCCCATCGGGGGAAAAGTGCTAAAAAATCAAACAGTAGGGTTTTTTTAAACAAATTTTTCCCTTTTTTCGCAGAAAGAGCTTTAACCCCATTTTTTTTCAGGGTTTCCCCCCCCCCACCTTTTTTCCTACAATTTCTTTTATCTTAACAATATTCAAATCCAAATGTCAGGCATCTTTTAAAATTTATTCTTTATCCGAACATTTTTTTTTTGAACTAGAGCCAAGACAAATTTATAAAGCGGGGGATCCTTTCAAGGCACCTTTTTTTTTTTCTGGAGACCAACCTTTTTTTTTTGAGAGTTTTTAAATATCTGTATATGTTTTATTTTTTTGAATAGCACCTGGGGGGGTTATAAAAAGGGGTACATCTGCATTTCCCCAACCTTTATATATCAAGAAACCAATTTTCCCAATACTGGTACCATTTGCAAATTTCGGGATAACCCCCAAATTCCCTCGAAAACTCAAGTTCAAAGAGGCACCGTTGCAAAGGTTTACCGTTATACATTTGGGGCAGAATTCTCCTTAATTCTGTTCTTCCATCATTGGATCATTTCTTCAAACATCAATGTTCCATTGTCTTCTCGTATTTTTGATTCCAGAACATGGCTCTGCTCCGCGAGGGCTATTCCTGAACATACTATTTGCTTTTCACCAATAAAAATGGTGACTTTGAAAGGAAAAGTTTCGTCCCCGAGGAATCTTGTTATATTTCTGTCAAGTTGTAATGTTTGTGTCATGAGCCCATCTAAAATGCTAGCTAGAAAAAATGGGTTAGTAATTTTGAAATACCTTTAATTGTACGAAGTTAAAGTAAAAAGACACCAGATATTTTAATTTGTTCCAGAACGAAAAACGACAAGATCATCAGTATCGTGTTAGGCCATTACTAATTGAAAGACAGAAAATTTAACCAAGAAATAAGAATCATAAGCAAATCAAAATAGTAATCATGAAAGTTATAACCTTAATAATAACACACATGCATTAATGATTTGAATGACCGTCTATCTGATACAAGCATAGTTCAATACGGGAATCTAACTTTCTTACTACAAAGTTTCAACCTAATGCAATTAAAAACGAAAATATATGATTCTTTAAAAATCTCAAATAGTATCGTAGAGTAATCTTCATTGATAAAAAAACATCAAAAAAACAGTATTCTCTTTTATTAAAAAAGTAAAGTATTAACATCGCGAAAAAATTATTTTTTCCAATAACTTAATATTGTACACGTTCTATTATAATCTATACTATATAATATTCTGTTAAAGGGATAAACAATGTGAATCTTAAAAAAAGTGAAAAATTGCTATTTTCTATCTCGTCTCTCAATTACTAGTTCATGCCCAAGATATTTCCTACTGTGTCTTGCTTTAAGAAGAGCAGATGCGGATCTAGCATTTTCGTAAATTAGAAAACCGTAAGACTTACCACTGGGAATTTGAAAACTCTCCAATCTTCCAAAACCACTAAAGAGTTGTCTTAATTCGGACTGTCGACCGGCCGATGGAATATTTCCAATGAAAAGATTTCGATCCGAATTATCATTTCTAGTGTAACATTCAGGCGTTGATTCATTCTTGGCATCATGGGGATCACGTCTATCATCAGCGACTACCTCTATCACTTGTTTCGACATGTACTGTATAGTTTCTAATTCAAATCCATCTAAAGGTAAGACACTATCTGAATTTAGAAGTCTTTTCGCATGGGCAGCACTTTCAAAAGTTAGAACCGCATAATTTTGTACAGGATTAATTTCAACATTTGATATTTTACCAAAAGTGCCAAATGTTCTTCTAAGCCCTCGTTTTGAGACTTTCGGAGGGAGGTTCAAAATCTTTACTTGATTATGAGATGCATGACCTGATAATTTTCGTCTCCGACGTGGACGACGATGTGAGACGTTCACTGGAACAACCTCATTACAAGAGGCTGAACTGTCTTGGTCGGACCACCATACTGCTTCCTCGCTGCTGGGGGACGGTTGTAAATGAATCAAATCAAGGTCCACTATTTCTTCCACGAAGGTATCTGCATGAGGTAGTTCCTGCGTAGAATTAGGGAAATCGTCACTGTTTGGAACGGTCACTGATAATGAAGGAATAGGTGTAGGTAAGTTATGTGCAATGTCTGGGTCGTGTTTGTTATACAGAACATGACGTTTGTTTTCAATACAGTCACTTCTGGATATTTCCCCTTTCGGTAACAGAGACGATCTAGTCGAACTAGTGCATACTTCTTTTTTAAAGTAACCTTTTTGTATTTCCAGCAGGATTCTAAAATAGTGACGCGGTAATGACGTGTCATCTGATATCATAAAAATGAAATTCGAAAAATCATCTTCATCTGGGAAAAGTGCTCGAAAGTCAAACAATGAGGGGTTATTGTAAACAAAGTTTCTGTTATCGACAGAAAGAGCTACCCATTTCTTCATGATATTCCCGCCACAATTTCCAGTACAATTCTCTATCATCTTAACAATATCAAATCCGTAAATCTCAGCATCTATAAAATCTATCATCTTAATCCAGAACAATTCTGAACTATGAGCCAAGACAAGTTTATAAGCGAGATCTTTCAGAGCAGCATTTTCTTCTGGAGACAAACAGTTTGAGAGTTTAAATAACTGTATGATGTGTTTAAGAATAGCACCTGGAGTGTCTAGTAAAAAGAGCACATCTGCATTTCTCAACCATTTCATAATCAAGGAGACCAAGTCAGTCACCTGGTACCAACTAGCAAATTTCAAGATAACCTCCAAATTCTCGTAACTCAAGTTCAATGGAGCACCGTGCAGGTACCGTATACATTGGAGCAGAATCTCAGCATTATCTGGTTCTTCCATCATTGGTATCATTTCTTCAAACATCAATGTTCCTTTGTCTTCTCGTATTTTTGATTCCAGAACATGGCTCTGCTCCGCGAGGGCTATTCCTGAACATACGATTCGCTTTTCACCAATACAAACGGTGACTTTGAAAGGAAAAGTTTCGTCCCCGAGGAATCTTGTTATATTTCTGTCAAGTTGTAATGTTTGTGTCATGAGCCCATCTAAAATGCTATCTGGGGAAGTTAGGTTAGATTTTAGGGTGTAACTCTTAAATGTAGAGTTGAAAAATGAATTAACTGAACTCGAAGTTAAAGAACACCAGATAACAATATGTTGATTCATTCCAAAACGAAAAGCAATGACCACAAATAGTAAGTTAAATAGAAATGTATTGTAATTTGTAACACAATTTATAAAAATTTTTTAAATGTACCACTAAGTTTATGTTAATAAAATCTTATACATGCATTTATCATTTACGATTATCTCATACAAGTATTTTTCAAAATGATTCTCTAATCGAGTTATAAATCAACCTAGTGTGGAAAATTCGCAAAGCACAGTCATTGTATATTGATCAATCTCCAATTCATTAAAAAAAAATCAAAATTCCTTATCTAGTATAGTTTTAAATATTATTATATCAAATTATAAACCCTTATGTAATTAAAAACATTGTTAAAAAATTGAACAATTTCACAAACCAACGCAAAGTAGGTAACAAACAAGCTGCAAAAATGTTATTGTAGCCTTCTCTCAGCTATTTTTAATTGAACACCACTAATTTCAAAACCTTCTTGATATTTTCGTCTTAATAATGCTCGGGCTGATCCAACAGAGTCAAAACAAACAAAAGCATGGTCGAATGGATGCCGTGTGGCTCTTATAGTTATCTCATTTATCTTTCCGAATCTTCCAAAACGTCTCTTTAGATCAACCTCATCGGCAGATTTTGGAACATTACCAACCCATACAGAAGAATACTGATACTCATCACTGCTAGATTCAGAATCTTGAGAAGAGCTAGATTCCCACAAAAAGTCATTTATAGTGGTACTATATTTGGACTCATGTTGAGGAACAACTACTTGAGAGTGGGAACCAGCGAAAGCAATATTACCAATGCTGTATTGTTCCCTTGAGCTTTGGTTGGGGTTCAGTCTTGAAGGTAAAATTGGACCTGAATCACTGCTAGCTGCTGGTTTATTATTATCAGTAGATGATGTAACAAACCATTTGTCATGAGCTTTTTTCAAGAGAAAGTCTTTTTGTATTTCTAGCAGCAACTTAATAGAATCAGTACACATCAATTCCTTGTCCTCAGAAAGGACAGCCACAAACTTAGAAAAGTCGTGCTCAGTTTGATAAATCTCTTCAAAGTCAAATAAAGCTGCATTTTCGATTACAAACTTTCTATTTTCACGAGAGAAAGAGAGCCAGCCTTCTAAGAAAGATGATGAATTAAATGGTTCCTTTAAAGTAATTGCAGCAACATCATACCCACTCAAACCCAAGAAGAGATTAAACGTTGTTCTCGTATTGTCGTAATAGAAATATCCGCGGCCGTCATAGGTGTCAATGATTGAAAAAATAATCTCTTTCAATTTAATGGACTCCTCCTCTTGCAGATGATTTGAAATCACGATTAAATTAAGTGCATCATCCGAATTTACAAGACCAAAAGATAGATTGTCTTCAGAAAAGTGATCATATAATAACCAGTGCAAAGCTTTGTCAAACAAACATCCAACTTTGTACCAACTAGCAAACTTCAAAATTACTTCAATGTTTTCACGAGTGAAAGTAAGCTCTGCTCCATGTAGAAAGTTAATACAATCATGTAAAGCTCTGTTCCTATTTTCCACATCCAACAGTTCTTCAAACATCAGCACACCATCATCTTCTCTAAACTTCTTTTCAAGAACAGAACTCTGTTGAGCAAGCAATGCTCCTGAGCACAATACACGTTCTTCTCCAATACATACTGTTACTTTGTAGGGAAATGTGGGGTCGTTGATGAATCTAGTGAAATCCCTGTCCAGGGTTAATTTCTCTAACATGCTGTGACTTTAGAAGAGTGAAATTATTAATTATCATGATAGCACAAGTATACTAAATAACTTGGCATATTTTGTGAACTGGCTATAAAAAATCTTGAAACAAAATTTAGCATTGCATCATAACGAATTGAGTCACATTCATTTTTACCTAATTGTACCCATTATAATAAATGAGTACAAAATAGAAAGAGGCTCAGCAGATTTATTTGATTAGTAGTAGTAAATCTTTCAAAGTACGAAATATCTCTTTAAAAGAGCATCCTAGGCACCTTATAGATATCAAAACGCATAAAAAAGAAAACAAAAACATCAACCATGTTCTAACTTCTTCCACTCCTCCCTATCTAAAGCTAAAAATCTAAGGTCTTCGAACCTTGATTAATCAACAAATATTTAAATATTATTAAATGCAATTCATTTATAAATTAAATTGCTAGAATTAATAAAATAACCAGCAATTTGGCCATAATTACATAATTATATAATTACCGAATTAAAAAGATTTTACCAGTTGATTTACTTGAACTACTTTTGGCATATTATATAAAAAATCTAACTTTCAAGGAGCTGGAGGATGTAAAAATACCTCGCATTATTTGACATTCTGTTATATTTTGTATAGCGTTTAAGGGTTGGTACTTGGTATCATCATGAGTAAGTTGTTGTAGTCAAGGCTTCCGTGCACTAAGATATAAATTGTAAAGATATAAATTTGAATGTAGAAATTTAACCCCCGAAGAAAAATTTTGATGCAGAGTACTTTTATTCGATAAATTAACAAAGGATACATTTAACACATTCAAATTATGTAGAGGTACAAGCAGTGAAAATTACTGAATCCCGAAACGGTATAAAGATCGAACTCTGACAGGTTTCAGAGAAAAGTGGGAGGTCTAGTTGTTCTTTTTCAATTCTATTTTCAAGGCAGTTCCTCTGATTTCGAAATTTTTGACTTGACTGGCCTTAATAACGGCAAGAGCTGAGCCAACAGTTTCATATTCAACCAATGCATAATTGTAGGTCTTCCGTTTGTTTCTACCGTTTTTGATAGTAAATTCATTAATCTTCCCGAAGCCAGCAAATAAGCGTTTTAGTTCATCGTTGGTGGTTTCTTTTGGAACATTCCCAACAAAAAGAGTGGAAGTTTCCTCTTCATCCTCACTGCTACTACTAGCGCATTCCTCAACTTCCAATTCATTACCATCTAACATAAATCTTCTTCCACATTCAAGCAATCTGATGGAAGATTCTACATCTTCAAAGCTTAGAATTGCTGTTGAATTCTCTTTGTCAATGTTTACATTCGATATCCTACCAGCAAATTTGAACAGCTGAAGTAGTTTTCTCTTTGATACTGAGGCAGGCAGATTCCCAACATAAACTTCAGTTGAATCATATTCAGATTCACTATCTGAATAAACTTCATATTGTATACCATGACCATACAGAGAAATTCCTGGGGATGCGGCAATCAAATTGGACACAGAGTTTGAATCTTGGTATGTTAATACAGCAGTCCCTTCCTCAACATTCCAATCAAGATTGTCAATTTTACCAAAATCTTTGAAATGCCACATTAAATCTTGTTTTCTCATTAACTTAGGTATGTTAGGTATGTTTGATATAAGGATTCGGAGAGAATCATTTTCAGAAGTATCATCACAGCAGTTCATGTTGGGTCCAAGACTCAAGCTACTTGATGGGAAAGCACTGAAAGGTCTACCCGGCTGCTTGACCCCAATATTACTCTGATTAGTCGGATACCGCCCGTACCGGAGTATCCGACTAATCAGTGGATTATTTAGTGGATTAGGTCGACATGCAGCTGGAACAGGTCTAGGTACAGCAGGACTTTTGGCAGGTGCAACATATGTTCTGTAGACTTCACGAACAGGCTGAGATGAAGCTGGAACAGGTCTGACAGGTTCAGATGGGCCAGGTTTTGGGAAAATTGTTTTTTCTGGAATAGATTCTTTTCTTTTGTTTCGT
>NC_087082.1:8311161-8316800 GCF_026151205.1 Bolinopsis microptera | reverse complement strand
TTTATCTTTACTTGTTACCTGGCTGTTACAGTGTTACCTGGGCACCCAACGTTTTACTAGCCTGTCGCGTGACCAAAACGGTTTTTTGCCCATAACTCTCCAGGGAAGCATTTTAACCCTACGTCATGGGGGTGATTCGGAATAAGCGTCCAAAAATACACCGATTCAGATCACTTTCATGCCTAAAGGGCCTTTTCACAAGAATTTTCTTAAAATTTGGGCGAGCAATTTAGTAGGAGCGGATATTACTTATTGAAAATGCACCAGGCACCTTACAGTTACTGGGCGGCGCTCAGCCTGTCAAATTCCGCCGAATCTCTATTGATTCCGCCGAATCTCTATTTCATATTTATTCCGCCAAATCTTTATTTATTCCGCCGAATCTCTATTTATCAACATGATAGCCTGGGGTCCCCAGGTAACAGGCACCTAACAATAAATGGTGGAATCGAACGACTTTTCAATTTCCCACATTCGACCGGTGCGTTCATAATATAAAGGGGTTAAGCGGTCATTTACTTGTTTGAGTCAGTATTACTTTTACTATTAAACGGATTAAACGTTTATTTTCATAAATTTGGTACCAAAAGTTGCCTCAAAGTGTGAATATTGACACACTTTTCATTTCCAATTTCGCACGCCGACCCCTCACCATAGCGACGTTTGGCCATTTCATATATCCAAATCTCAAACCTGATTGCCCCATGCCACATACATTATTTTCACGGACTTAATTATTCACACTTAAGGTCTACAGCGTGAAAGTAATGTCCGTGATAATTATGACCGATAAGATATGTTTAAATCTGATTACACTTACAGAGAGGGGGTTTAAAAGGTTGAATGTTGAAGCTGTGATCGCCTAATATTTTATGCGATTCCTCGGGGTTATAACTTAGAAGAATACCATTTTAATCAGGAAACTACTAAGATGTGCATCTTGAATTAACAGCAGGGACTTTTAATTATGGCTTGCGACAACTCTCAAAAGATCTCTGCGTGGAAAAAATCTCACTCCTCTTACCTTAACTTCTTACGCAACACACAACCCCCCGACAAGACAGCAGTCGACAATCAGGGAAAGTCAGCAAAGTCAGCTATTAGTCGAGTGCAGTCGGTCAGTTTGTCAGTTAACAACACTGATGATCAGAATGTTGCAGTTGTGGACACGGCCGTAAATCAGCCACGATACCGACACAACGTGTATTCAGTTAGGAAGCCCACGGAGATGTTCAGGCAGGGGGGCTGGACTAGTAGCGTTAAACCCAGGAACAAGACTAGTGGTAAACTTTCTATCAGGTCCTATAATCTATCAAACTATACCAACAGAGGCAAAAGAAATTTGTGATATTGCTTAGCTTGAATTTGTTATTTGAATTTATTAACTGAGCGCGGCGGTTGGAATGATTTTTAGTAAATAAAAATGATCAACATGATATTTTCTTTTAGTTGAATTTGACTTTCAGAATTAAAATTAATTTCTAAGTAAAGGTGCATCTTGTTTTTTATTTGTTGGTATAAAGTTACTGGGCCGCGCTCAGCCTGTCATTCCGCCTAATCTCTATTCGGTTAAACTTAATGAACATAATAGCCTGGGGTCCTCAGGTAAGTATAAAGTTACATTTTAAAATGTAACTTTATAGTTATACCAAAACTCAAACCTCTAGCACCATTACATGACTCCATGAGATTGAAATTTCGATCAGTCGGTTCCATTTAAAAAACCAAAACCAATATGCATAGCAGTTGTTAACGGGTGATACTCGTAAAATATTTGTTCCAAAATCCAAATATACCAAAACCGTCGACGAGTCCAACTCGGCGCTTTTTTTGGTTGTTGGTAGGTTATAAACCTACAAGTACAAACGACAAAGCAGTTGAAGTTAAATTATTGATATTCCAAATGCTTAATTAAAACATAAAACAGCGTAAATTAAACTACCCAGGAAACCTTACCGGTTGGGGCCTAACTTCAAAAGTAAAAGATAAAGACTTCCGGTTTTTGCAAAATGTTCGCCTCGTCAGTGTCACTCGTACAAATAACTTTTCCCCCAGGGGGAAATTTGAGACAACATAGATTTTGAGTTATCTCAAAATCTCCAGAATAGTCTCATTTTGGGCCGAATAAAAGTTTGCAACTTTAAGTTTAACTTTGCGTATTATTCTGCAAATTATAGCCTACTCCGGACTTCGATCCCCAGGTAACGTGTGTCAAGTCAGTAGTACTATAAGTACACATACTATAATTATATCATAATATATATACTAAGCTATACGTTGGCTTTCATGTCTAATCTCAGTTAGTGTTACTGAGTGCCCGTCGGGCATGGGCATTGATTTATGTTTACCTGGGGACCCCAGGCTATAATGTTTATAAACATAATTATAATAAACCGAGTCTAGAGATATCGGCGGAATGACAAGCTGAGCGCCGCCCAGTTGCCAATAAGACACACGTTGCATTTCGATCACTGACTGAATATACGGATACCAAGTTTATAATTATACTCATTCTTTCCTTGTCATACGTTGTATGACCCGCCGCGCACGAAGTGCGCGGCTCCCCCTATAGTGAAGCGGCAGTGGGGGTCACCGCGTGATACAAAGCAAATCATAATTCATATGTCATACTGCATACTCATAGTATAGGCGTGCACGGCAATCGTTGTAGGTTTATAACCTACAGCTAGGACGTTCAAATAGCCATGTGTATACGCGTACTGCGTGACGCGCTTGTTTCACAAGTTGAATATATATATATATATATTTTGCCGCCTACGGCGGTCGCGCGCTACTGCAAGCGAGAGGGCTCTGGTTAGAGCAAGCTAGGAGCAGTAGCGCGCGACTGCCGAAACAAGCGCGTCACGCAGTACGCGTAGACACATGGCTATGTGAAGGTGATACTCGTAAAATATCTGTTCCATATATTGGATCACCGTCGACGAGTCCAACTCGGCGCGCGTCCTGGTAGGTTGTAAACCTACAAGAAATGGTAAAGTAAACACTTATTAATATTACTCATGGGCGTCGCTCAGTCTGTTATTCCGCCGAATCTGATCACTTTATGAACATGATAGCCTGGGGTCTCCTTGATTCACGATGTCAATCCTTCGCATCTCGCCGATCTGCATACGAGGTGTGGTTGCGAGAAGCATTATTTGATGCGCGCGCGACCCAGTAGTGCATCGCGCTACAAGGGGTCTTCAGGTAATACACTTAGTGAAACGATTTGAGGACTTCGTCGCTTCGACGCGCGCAAACTAGCATTATTGCTTTGCTATGCGCATTCTTGCATGCTTCGCATTTTTGCTTCGCAGAGCAACGATCTCGATTATACATATTATGTATTAGATGGGTTATTAACACAGTCAATCAATTTACCTGGGGACCCCAGGCTATTATGTTTATAAATAGAGATTCGGCAAAATGACAGGCTGAGCGCCGCCTTGCTCTATCCAGAGCCCTTGCGCTTGCAGTAGCGCGCGCCCGCCTCATCGGGGTTCGTGGATAGGTGCTTTTCTTGACTTGTGAAACAAGCGCGCCCGCAGTGGCGCGAAAGCACATGGTTAGGTGAAAGCGCCGCCCAGTATCATTGTAACAATCAATGAAACGACAATGTAATGGGGGTCACGACGTGCAGATACATGGGCAATGGGGGTCACGACGTGATACAAGGCATTTTCACATTTGAAACCCATAAGCTGGGGATCCGGAAATTCGGACAAGGGTGGTCTGAAAACCAGAGATTTTGGTGACGTCCTAAGTATATGGCATATGGCCCCGGTCCTAACACCTGAGGTCACAGCTAGTATATATAGCGGGCACTTTTACTTCTATTGATCTCAATGTGGTTCAATTCACTAGCGCAGCGCGCGCGCGCTGTACTTAAAATGATTGCGTGCACAGCGGTACACTCACATGGTTAAATATCGCCGCGCGTTACAGTTACGCGATTTATCTCATTCAGTATTTTGTGCCAATACTAGGAACTAGTCTAGCTTATGACTAGGGGTATAATTATACTTCCGATATTGTGAGAGAAGAAAACACGGCACACGCTATCATACATCGAACTCTTGTTTGCAGTAGCACTTTGGCATAGTATTGATTTGGATTATTCTCGAGGCACAATTCGTGACTAAGAAGATGGCTTTTTACAACTTGTCAAGGAGGCAGTCACGTATGCCAGGATTATGGGAGTATTTCTAATTCCTGGTATCCTCACTTTTGTTTTTCCACAGAGTGATTCCAAGAATACCACGGATCACCCAGTGAGGCTACATGATTAGTTACTTAGAAAAATACCATGTTTGATGTTGTGCCGGTGTTTAAACAGGACTGTGATTATGGGACAAAGGCCAGGAATGCTACAAGCTTGGAGAGTTGACAAGCTCCACCCAGGGAGTTGACAAGCTCCTTCCTCTCCTCCATCAAAGCATCAGGAGTGTTGTCGAGGAGCTGATCGGACCACGCTTGATATCACATCTCTTAGCGGGCGTCAGGGTAGACTCGGGGCGCTATCCATTGATTTACGAATGTATCAATCTCACCCTGAAGTATACGTCAGCATAATCTTAGTGACGGTTCATTAGTTTCACTGGTACCGCCTGTCGTTGCACTTGTCTCATGTTTCTCTGCCGATCATGTTACAGCTTTTAATCGTATAACTAAAAAACGTGTATAGAACCAGCTCCAAACAAGACTTGCGCCCGTTTTTTCGTTGCGGCAGACACCATATTTCCATTCACTAAAAGCTCTGATCATTTTACTTCGTAATATTATGCTTTAAATACAGGAAATACTTGTTATTAAATTCAATTGCCGTAGAACTTAACTTTTATCTGAAATTTAAGAAATTGGAAGCAAAAAGTAGCCAAACTATACTCTTGTCTCATACACATCACAGTCCACAAAATATTCACCCCTCACGTCTTGGAACTTATAAATATTAATTCTTCTCAGAAACTAGATGGGAAAGAGTGTTCACTTAATTAGGTACAATGGCAGGGCAAATACCACCAGACTCTGCATGAGTGCACGCCCGCTGGAGGCTGAATTAGGTGCAGCATAATATTTAGCGCCCATACTGTCGAGAACGGAGAACATCTCTTAAATCAATGTAACATTAACGTTGTTGCTAGACAGAATATCTTGGTCAAGCGACAACACTTCAAATTCAACAATTCACAATATATCTCCAGAGCAGTTCCAGTGATTAAGGATCTCAATTTACCTAGACCCTAGAACCGTCCCAGTAATTAAGGATCGTTAACGGCATTTCTGGCATGTGGCACCTCGCGACATTCCTAGGCGAGTGGCACCTCGCGGAGAACGGCAATTATTGGCCAGTTCTCGGTTTTGCACAATTGAACGCGGAGTAGCTCATCCCTTTTGGCTTGCCATAGACAGCCCCATCTTAATGTTAATGCCTTATATTGTTATTTTTACATTTGTTTTGTAGTAACCATTTTTTAGTATATTTATACCTATATGTTGGTAGGTTTACCCCAACATCCCTCCAATTAATAATTATCGTCTCTCAATCGCCCGATTAGCTGGAACTGAAACTATCAGTCCAGCATGTGATCTAAAGTAACTCAAATAAATCCGTGCTTGACACGATGACTCAAAAGTACAAG
>NC_087082.1:4485407-4652907 GCF_026151205.1 Bolinopsis microptera | reverse complement strand
ACAAACCCCCCCCCCCCCAAAACAACCAAGAAAACAAACCAATATCAGAAAAGGAGAAAAAAAAAAGAACCCCCCCCCCACCCATGACAACCCCCCCCCAAGCACACACAACCCACCTTACACAACCCCCAAAAAACCCCCACGGCCCCCCCCCCCCCCAGTTATGTCACCACCATTCCACCCCCCCCCATCCCACAACATGAAAAAAAGTAACACCCAAATAACCAAACCCCCCCCCCCAAGCCCCCAAAACCCCCCAAACCCCCATCACCAAAACCAACCCCCCCCCCCCCCCCCAACCAAATAAATATTATATAATTAACACACACCCCCCCCCCCACCACCCCCCCCCCCCCCCCCCCCCCCCCCCCCCCCCCCCACTCCCCCACCCCAAGACCCCCCCCCCCCCCCCCCCCCCCCCCCCCCCCCTATCCCCTCCCCACCCACAAAAACCCCCACCCCCCCCCCCCAAAACACCTCCCCCCACTCACTAATCCCCGACACCATCTCCATCAAAAACATAACCCCCTAAAATCTACAATCACCTCCTACCAACACACACCTCTCCCCCATCCCCCTATCCACCCACCACCCCCACCCCCTCCCACCCAAACACCAACCCACTAAAAATATTCCCCTAAAGACCACACCTGCAACAACCTGACCGATCAGTCCCACCTTTATCGTCTGAACAATACCCTTAACAACCAAATAGTCTCCCAAACCATCAGCAACCCCTGCCCTAAACAAGAAATGATAAGTTACCAATTTAATTAAAAGTAAAATAAATATATATACGAGGACGTTTATTGGAAATAAACCCCGATAATTCTTATATTAAAACGAAATACCTAACTACCACATTCGATGTCATGCAATCAATGACCACGAAAGAGATAACAAAGTAATGCATTACACAAGCAAAACTCGTTAAATGTGACTAATAAAATGTTAAATGACCGTATATTTAACAATAGAAATTATACACTAGTTCAAAAAAACTCAATAAATTAAATTAGTTCAAGTAACCAAATGAGAACTGATAACTTGATAAGAGATGGATAGATATCTTTGTGATTCTAAGAAATCCACTTAGTCTCGGAATGTAAAATAAGACAATCTATGCAAAAAATCTATGTCAATTTTAAATACCGCCCAGCTTCAATTAAAATATCCCCGATCTATTCCATATTTTAATGCTGAGCACAATAAAGAATAATCAGAGAAACTGTCTGAATCGCTTGTAAAGACTGTCTGTTCCTTATCAGCACGGATACGGAAACGGTACTGCCGTTAACCTCGGTCAATGATGAAGAAGTCGTCTGTGGAAGAGGGAACTGGGGCTGGCTTGCTGTGAATTCGTCTCTCTTTTAGATTAAGATCTGGCGCCTGGGAGTAATGTGCTTGTTTGAGTTTCCGTGAGTAAAATGAGTCGATGTTCTTATATTATGCATTGTTGTTGAACATAGATTTTCGATATTTAAGTTAGATTAAATTCAATTATCTAATATTTAATTTCAAAGTTGCAACAGTACTTTAGCATAAAAAGTGGGAAATTATGTACAGTGGGAAATTATGTAAAGCTTTTAGTTTTACCTGAAGTGATTTTATTCTAGAGAGAGGCACGTTTTTATCTTTACTCCAAGACGCTTGAGACGCGTCTTCCAGATCTTTAATCAACACTTTCCCTGGTAACCAAGTTATTAATGAATACTTGCCTAATTAACCAAATCTTAACTTAAAACAATAGTGGATAGTATAAAAGAAAACTAAAACAAAAAGTACATTTTTTATGTCCCTTTCTGTGGGCACGTGGAAATTGGGTTAAAAAATAAGAAATTATTTGGAGATTACCTGCGATGGACTGAAGAATTTCCTCCTGTCTGGCGATAACTTTATCGTCTGTGTACGGTTCTTTGGGAAGTAAAGATATGTACTTTTCACCCAGCGGAAAGTACTGTAATAATAATGAGGGTAATACTAATTACAAGTGAAACCGATGACACGTAATGAATATTTGGAATCTGTGGAAAGATATCGAATTTTATTCGTAACAGGCAATAGCATGTATTTTGGAATAAACCGTTCATTTAAAATAGCCATTACCACTATATAATTGATCTGATCTCGAATTTTCTGGACTTGAGGACTCTCGTCTCCGTGGACATTACGGGCGCTCTTTAGTTTTCTGAATAATTTCCTCTTTTCGAAGAATCGCACCTAGAGTAGGAATATAATCACTTAGAATTCATGTTTTGAAAATATAACTAGCAGTGTGATACTTAAGATTTATTGCTCATTTAATTTTGAGACCAATTAATGCGGAAATATCGATATGGTAATGGAATGTGAGTGTTGGTGGAGAGTAGACACACATTCCCTGCGAAATATTGTCACCATTAGGGGTAATCGGCTGATTACGTAATATGTGAACGACTCCTTATATATATATTAGTGGAAAACGAACCATTTTGTATTTGTCAGAAATCTTTGACTGCTGGGTGTTGACCAATTTATTTTGCAACATTTCCAGCCTTCTCTCGTTTTCTTGAACCACAGTCGGCGGTAAACTCTGAGCATTTTGGGAATTATTACCATTATTAATGGCTGAGACGGAGCCATGTTTTCCTAAAAATAACTCCTCGACACTGTCGGGGCCCCCCCCCCCCCCCCCCCCCCCCCCCTTTTCTGGAAGTACAATTTAGTTACAGCGAATTTTATAGATGTGAAAATAACGATGAAAGAAATCCATTATATGTTCCCGTTTAATTTAAAGTGTAATCTAAAATATAAATGATCAAAGCAATGACCCACCTCAACTCTACTCATGAGACGTTTTACATTTCTTATTTCACGTTTTATCTTCCCAACGCTTTGGAGAGAAGAATCTTTCTTCTGTTTCCCATTTTCTTCCTCTTTATTTTTGCTTCTGAGATTGATCTGGGATTCATGTGTTCGTTTCATTGCTAAGGGAGCAGTTAAAGGGGTCATATCATAGTTAATTAACACAAACTGAAATAATTAATTGTTGTTGCGGATTTTTATGGAGTTTGAACAGTATTTCACTTTTTTAGGTATAGGATAGGTCATAGGTAATAGTAAATAGTATAGGTAATAAGTAATATATAATGGTAAAACGATTCATGTACTCTAGTTCGACACGTATTCTAGTTCGTCAACTTTCGCCAGAAATCACCCCTGTCAGACTTCGGTACGTGTCGAACTATAGCCCAGAGAGAGAGAGAGAGAGAGAGAGAAAGAGAGAGAGCCCAGGTAGAAGACTTTATTTTCTACTTGTGCTGTGATCCAACTACAGTATCATGTGTGGAACTACAGTACGTTCCAAATTTTCTAATTTTTCTTTCAGTTTCCCTCATTTCTCACATTCCTGCAATCCTCACATTCTAATAAAAGTGGCGGGACACCCCTCACTTTATATCTACATCACATTCCACATGCTTTGTTCTCAATATTTAAATTGAGGTAACAATGTTGAGTCCTTTAGAATTGATAGCTCGGTAATGTGTGGAACTACAGCTCTACAGTACGTTCCAAATTTTCTAATTTTTCTTTCAGTTTCCCTCATTTCTCACATTCCTGCGTTCCTCACATTCTAATAAAAGTGGCGGGACACCCCTCACTTCATACCTACATCACATTCCACATGCTTTGTTCTCAATATTTAAATTGAGGTAACAATGTTCAAGTCCTTTAAAAAGGTTCAGTTTGTTCCACAACACTGTATCAGTTTATTGAAGTTCAGTTAACTGCGTCGTCTCTCTTCAGTTCGGTCTATGTAACATGTTTCTTAGCTTGTTCCGCCCGAGCTCACATCTCTGAGATGGTGCTTATTTTCAACTAATTTATATAATGATTTTTGGTCATCTAATTAAATATGTGACAAAATTGGATTTCTTAACATGTTTATCTACGCATACCAGGCCACTTAAAGCTCATACCAAGCTAATAGGGCCATGATTCAGTAGACTTTGATATGATGCTCAATTGAAGTAAAATTGTTATTCTAGTCTGGTTGAATATAACTTCAAAGTATCCGTTATTTTTACAGGATCGCAATCAGCTTGGCGAGACAAAACGTTTCGTACCGATTTTATGATATTTGAAGAACAATAAGTTTTCGAAAAATGTGTACAATTTTACAAAATTTATACATGGGGCCGGGGGACCCTTGTGTTTGAGCTGAAAAATTTTAAAGGTCGAAATACGGGGGGGGGGGGGGGGGGGGGAGGGCAAAAATTGTTATTTGGTGTTCAAAATTATATTTAGATTCTGAATATTGAATTCAATTTATATCGTTCTTTAAGGCTGAAAGTTTGATGAAATTATATTATAACTGTTTTATCTTTAGGTTATAATCAGGTTACAACCAGGTTATTAGGTTATAATGATGAACCGTTTTGTGATAACCCTGCTCTCTGTCGCAGTCATTGGATCTCAACCTACACCAGCTGTTGATCTTGGTAAGTCGTCTATTTGTGTTTTGTATTAAGAAATGAGATGTATTGCATCTCATTACCCGCATATCCATCCTATATTTACCCACATTATCTCGATAGAAGTTATAGTTGTTATTATAAAATATAAATCCTCGGCAACATAGTGGTGAATCGAAGTGAAATATTTTTGTTTCAGATGCATTGAAGCCCTACCTTGCCATGCTTGACGCCAGGGATAAGGTAACAGACGATTCAACAATCTTGTTTAAAATCTCACTTTTGATGAAAAATATGTCGCATAATAGAATACGAGGCTGAGTTTATTTTAAAATGTGTATTAATATATTACAATGTGTCCGTCATAGACCCGCTAGGCCACTAGGGTTGCGGTTGAAACTTTGCTGATTGCTGAGGGATTGTGAACGGATTTAAAACAAATATCTTGCTTTTTGTCAGGTAATGGATGCAGCTTGTTCGCAAGATCTCGACGGCACAGAATACAATAAAGTTGTAGCTGTAATTTGACCAAAACCCATAATCATGGGTAGAGTGGACCGCTGCCAGTGTCTCTCTTTCCCAAACAAAAGGAAATGATATTAATTTGATTGACCGTTCTCAAATGCAAAATGATACCGAGAATGAAATCGGTCGCTCGCTTTTCCCATTCATTTACAATTGTAATAGATTAAGAAGAACTACCCAAAGGCAGCTGTACTCGGCAAAAAAGATTCGATAAACTTCAGCTAATTCAATAAGTAATAACTACCACCCTTACCCCGAAATACTAGGTATCGACCCGAACGCAACCCAAAGAGATTTTTACAGCATCTGATTGATGTAATCAATCGAAACTTATTACAATTCGTAAGCCGTGAATGAATGGGAAAAGCGAGCGACCGATTTCATTCTCGGTATCATTTTGCATTTGAGAACGGTCAATCAAATTAATATCATTTCCTTTTGTTTGGGAAAGAGAGACACTGGCAGCGGTCCACTCTACCCATGATTATGGGTTTTGGTCAAATATCATCGCTTTTTGATTAATGTCAGGGTACTTTATAAAGTCGAAATATAAACTGATATCTTCATTAATAAGGAGGAAGTTTCAACGATTTCGAAATTTTTCCTTTGAAAACATTTCCTTGTGTTTGGGTAAGCATATCGGTCGATCACTGACTGAATTTGCCACTTTATACTCATTCAAGTTGGCATTAAATTTATATATAATGACATTGAATTGTCGTGGTAAAGCAGAATTTAATCGAAATCACGAATGAGCAAAATTATCACCTTTCGCACGTGCAAACTATGAGCGGACGTTGCGTGCGCATCCAATATTGAATCGCCGTAAATTTTTGCGTGTTGGTGTTTTATATATAGTTTGATAAGCATGCAAAGTTTCAAAGTATTTCAAGAAGAACTGTAATCACAACGGCACACCAACGTTTACAGAAAATGGTAAACACAGCAATTTTCAGTGATTTTAGCAATTTTTAATCAATTTGGGCGTGTCCCCACGTGTGCAACTTTTAGATTTTTAACTTTAAAACTAGCCTAATACACAATTTATACCTATAGGAAGCAGAACTGAGCTCCACAACCCAAGGGATAGCCCAACACCAGAGAATACTAAATCGCAAAATTGACGTGTTTTTAAAATAATTCTTCAAAAAAGCACTAACTTCAATGGCAAATATCTTTATGAAGGAGCAAAGTAGGGAAACTTTCCGGTAGATTTTCAGAATGCTTGAACAATTATCTAATATGAAAATGTCCTCAGATTTTGAATAAAATTACTCCTTAATGGTGTAAAATCAGTTTGAAAAGCTGTTATTTTGTCAAAAATCAAGTTTTAAAAACACTTAATTTGATGACGTCATCAAGTGGTGATGATGACGTTAAATTATTTTTTGATATAATTGAAACTGAAGTGTAAACAATTATCTTTAAGACCTGTGGTCGGAAATTGCTGTATCTTTTATACTTTTGAATCTCCGGACACTTAAATTCAGGCTACAATTGACTACATTTGACTGGCAAAGCGTCTATCCCTGAATATATGTATCACGACAATCTATCGTAAAACAGGGGTTCCAGAAAACCCATTTACCGATACTCCTGAAACACGAATTTTTTTACAGTCGATTTGGTCAACGTCTAGACGCCCTGCAAAGTTTCAGATCTCTAACTCAATTTTAACATGGTTTTTAAGGCACCTGAATATGGCAATTTTGGGTTTTTTACCGAATTTCGTATAACATGCTGGCGCGTATTTTGCGCAAATTTCTTAAAAACCTCCACATAACTATTTCTTGTTCCTGTCATCTTTAACATTGAATTAGAATGATTTGAACTTAAATATACCTGCTGAACTACTTTCGATGAGTCTTAATGCCCGAAAAATAATAAAGGGTTATAAAAGTAAAGGGGGTAAATAGTAAAGGGGGTAAATAGTAAAGGGGGTAAATAGTATTGTGAATATAAGAGGCACGGTCATGCTTGCCAGCATTGTGATTGAAGCAGGTTACAAGATCATGTTGAATGAAAAACAGCAATCACTGCGGAGTAGTCTCTTGTCTTTGACGCCTTACTTAAAATCGGTAAGATCAGATAAAATCAGATAATTTTAAAGCTAGTTCGGATTATTTATATTTATAGTGTGACGTAAAATGGTTTATAATATAATTATAAGCAAATAACTCAGAAACAAAAAGTGAAAAGTCAGCAAGCAACACTAGCCACCAGCTACACAGGTCGAGACGCAATCGAGGCAGATGTGAGACAAACTCATTTTCCATTCATTTTGCATGTATTGACGGACTGAAGGCCACAACCGTTTCTTTTATTTAAATCTATAAAATATAATAAGCCATGTATCAATTAATTTTCAAGTTTCACGGAAGGCCTACAAGTACGGTCATAAAACCGGCATGGACGGAAAAATAGGTTTCATGATAAGCCCAGTATGTATAATGTTATTATATTTCAGATATTTTATTTGACAATGATTGGCGATGTTTGTCGATACATCTCTGACACATCATTATTTGTTGATGATTCTGATCAAGTAAATGCAATGAGGAAAACAGTGGATATGTACGAGAAGGCTAACGATATGTTGATAAGATCGGATCTCGCAACGACCAATGTAATCAGACTACAGCTGGTTGCCAACAGATCTGATTTTACATTTAAATACAAAGATGTATTCGGAGCAGATAATTATAGAGGTAAGGATATTGAATTTTTAGATGACAATGACATGAACTGCCGTGCTGTTAAAAAAACAAAAATACTAAAGAATAAATCATATGAAGTGCGGTGTTGTTGTTTTTTTTGTGAAGTGTTGTTGTTTTTTCTTCTTCTTCGACTTTGAATTCCGATCGAAGTAAGCCTCGTAAGCATAGGTATCGGTCATGTAGCAAAAGTGTGGCGATGTTGAGCATAATCGTTAACTAGGCCCACATCAAGTATTACATGATTGTGTCAGCCTCATTACGGTTAAAGGGTACCTTTTAACAACTTGCTTAATATTACTACATATTTACTCACAAATTAAGTCAATTTTCAGTTCTTTTAAAATTCACGATTCCTATTTTCAGGCGGCGAGAATATAGCTGAATCTGTTGCACAAAATATCGAAACAGCAATTACTGATGCCATGAGGGATATACGAACGTTGGGTGAAAATGGGAAAGCGATTCTAGAAACAATTCAACCGATGCTTGATCTCTTGAAAGCAAATAAAATGTACTACAATTAAAGGTTTTTTTCCGATTTTCCGCCTGCGATATACTTTAATATACAGGGTGGGCCAAAAGTCAGTGGACATACGTTGGCCTTAATAGCTCCGCCGTGTTTTATATTTGAGAGCTGTTGCTTTGCAGATGGCATACTGTACTTACTGGTTCGAGGATTCCGTCGTCAAAATTTGAAAATTCAAATATTTTAGACCACGCCCATTCAATATTAAAACACCTAGACATTGTTTTTTTCTGACCATGCTGAACGCCTAATTTTTTCAGAGGCGGTATTTTATTATTAAATGTTGCATATGATCTGAAAACATGAGGCAAAACGGATTATAAATGACGAAGTTGTCAAGCATTTTCTGTATCTCGTTAACAAAATTGACTGGGTGATTATGTGACACCGTGACACGACACCTTAATTGGGCACCCTTAACAGTTAACAATTCCCATAACGTTTAACTGGGTGGTTAACGGGGTCACCTAATCACGTGATTAGGTAAATCACCTGATCACACGTAATGAATAAACTCGTTATGCTTCATATCTCGGTCATCTGAGAAGCTACAGTTCTAATTTTGTCAGGACAAACGTAATTCGAATAGCCAAACACAAGTCAATAAAATTCAGCTCCATCCGACTAGCCGAACTATCAAATAAATGCAAAAATGAACCTTCATTCGAAAAACATGAACTCGAATATTTTCGATTTGACGAATTCCTCGAACCAGTGGTGGTAGTAAGTCATACCAGAAAATTGGGCACTCAGTAACTGAGCTATTGAGGCCAACGTATGTCCACTGACTTAATATATTTCAATATACTAAGTTAATATATAGTACTTTAATATATTTTAATATTGAAGTATAGTGAAATGTAGATGGTTTTCCCAATTTTGCGCCTTCGATATACTTTAATATACTTTAATACACTTACGTAATATGTGAACGACCCCTTAATATACTTTATTATCTATCTATTAATATATTTTGATATACTTAAATATACTTAAATATATTTTAATATACCTATATTTCGATTCAAATATTGGCCGCTAAATTTCTTTAAAGGCCTATTACTCAAAGATTCGGCTCGATAAATAAGGTCCTCACACGATTCTACGCCTATCCTGAAAATTTCATAGGACAATTTGGAAAAATGAAGAAGCCTTAGGCTTTTTGGTGAAGTCACTTTCCCGAAAATCAGGAACTGAGATATTGGCAATTTTGTTCATTTTTGGCCTTAGTTTCCACATTTCTATAGATATCAAGCTATAAATCTCAGATAATGCATAGATTAGCTTTACCTTCATGTAAATTTGGTCTTGTTCAAAGATATTAATACTTGACCAATAAATGGGCCAAAATATATGTATCAAATTTGGTACATATTCCCAAATATGGGCATATGGTTTTTGATTCATAACTCAGCCATATGATCCTTAGAACATATCCTGAAAGTTTCAGTGTGATTGCTTAAAAATTGTAGAAGATGGATTTTTAGACTCGATTTTCAGGGCACGCGCAATACAATTTGAATTACATATAAGAGCTGACCTTTGACCGGCGATTATTTCGGCTTGAAACAATATTTTTCCATGGGGCCAAAAGTAGCTGATAGATATCACTCCCCTCTATCAGAAACAACTATAAAATCAATTTCGAGATAATTTTGATGAAGACCCCCGGCCCCCGCCCCTCATCCCCCTTATTTCGATAGTTTTTAGGGAAAATTTCGGTATCATTACCCTTATCTTTAAACTATACTATCATTCTTTCTGTATTTATGTCCAATTTAAACGTTAACAGTAAACGTAGGCGTTATTTGTTTGTACATTAGCTAAGTTAAACGATAATAAGTGCAAAAATATTATGGAATATTTAATAGTATTTTGTCTCATGATTTGTTAATTTTGACTTTATACTTTTACCAAACGTACAATACAGATAAAGGCAACAATTTCAATAACTTCATCTTTAGCATCTTTGTTTTTCTTATCACAGCAATGTTCCCTTCATGCAGGTAAGTTGTGGCCTCTGTCTAATATAAATAACGACAATTTTACACATTAATTTATAGACAACTAAACTAAAGGCAGAGCAGATATACAACTTATTCAATATGAGGATGTTTGGACTGAGAGACATGCTTAAGTAAAACAACAAAACTGGATGTTTATGACTATTATATGTGTAGAAAGGTAGTATCTATAGGTTGATAATCATGTGTGTTAAGGAATCGTTTGCAGATTAGTATTACGTCATCACTGAGGAGGAGTGAAGAGGTTTTTGAACTACGCTAGTGTAATTTTAACACAATAGCTATATCATGTAAAACTGATAACGGAGGGGTGATTAAAATTGGCCAAAAAGTGATAACGTAATATAATTATATGAACGACCCTGAGCCAATAACTGGAGACGGGCTGTGGCAAATAGCCTAGTATGGGACAAATTGTTATGCAGCCATAACGATTTGCACGAAAGATTCATCGTATAGTATTTGTTCAGCAATCAAAAACACAATAATATGTGAAGTCATGTCTGTTTTCGTCACGCTGTTGTTTATATTATACGAAATAAAGATATGTCGGACATTCATAAGAAAATAATAAATGCGGCCGCATTCCCTATGTGAGCGGCCGCTAAATTTCCCAATCAATGATGGCGTCTCATATCATATTTACCTACTCAGCCCCACGAGTAAAATTCAGTCTATATTTAATTGAGACTGCCAGTGCCAGGTATATTCTCCCAACTCCAAATTAAACATTCCCCTGATAAGTACAATATAAAAACAGAACCTACCTTCATCTTACTCATGAGACGTTTTACACTTGTAATTTAAAGTGTTTTATTCCCAACGCTTTCGAAGGAAGAATCCTTTTCTTCTTCTCCAGATCTCCTCTTTATTACTTATTCTAAAATGGTGTGGGATTCTTGTCTTCGTTTCATTGCTACGAGAATTTTAATTTTACAACGGTGATATCATTGATATGCCTTGCTAGTAGAGTCGGAATTGGCAGTTGAAATAAGTAGAAATAAATTATAGTAAGTTAAAATAAGTTGATATTTTTGCGTATTATTATGTTTGAACAGTGATCAAAAGACCAATAAAATTTAGTTTTTTTCCGGGTACATGAGATGTAAATGTAATGATAAAACAGCTGAAAATCGAAACTTTATTCGTCAGATTATAAATGAAAATAAATGATCTATTGAAAATATCATCACAGCCGTCAAGTAAAGATGAAAAACTAACGTGTACTATGCGCTTAACCTTACCTATTATAATATTATTAATAGACAACAGATATCAAATATTAATGTTCGCTTATCCTGCACCCTCCCCGACCACGCTGTTGTACGATCAGCCAGCTATTTAAGCAGGGCTGATGCCCTGTGATATCGATAAATAAACAACAAATTCCTGCTATCGCTTCTTTAAGGTTTGTAATGCCTTCCTTCGCAATTTTGCCTCGTCTGAGTCACTTGAGGACGACCCAGAATCAGAAGAAGATTCTTTTTTCGGCTTCCTTTTCTTCTTTTTCACTTCTTCCGAAGAACTGCTTCCTTTTTTCTTCCTGGATGCCCTTTTGGGAGGTTCTTCTTCAGAGCTATCAGATGATGATGATGACTTTCTGGGAGAGGGCTCTGACGTTTTCTTCCTTTTTGGTTCGGGAGAAGGAGGCTCTGAGTCAGATCCAGACGATTCTGAAGATTGATTTTCTTTACAATCTTAAAGATTATTTTCCCATTAAGCTATGTAACCACTGCACTATAACTACAAGAAATTAATGCAACCTATAGCATTGGCATAGCATCAATATTCGATAATTACTACGGCGACAAAATGGCAAGTGCCTTAGACTCTGGCTAATTGACAAAATCTTATTAATTGGTTGCCCTGAGCAGCACTTTTACACTCAGCAGAACATACCGTCAATATATTGACTTTATCACTTACTCCCGATACTGCAATCGGAACTATCAGTCTTAGTTAATCAACAAAATGATTTATACAAAATAACACTGAAAAAAGATTTTGGTCATTTAATTTCAATTTTTGAATGCCCATGGTTTATCGAGAAAAACAAATGTAGACACTAAAAGTGCGTCATCCGATTTGCAAACCTGAATCTATCTTCGCTTCCTCAGAAGAAGAAGAACTTTTCTTCTTCTTCTTCTTGGATCTCTCCTTGGATCTCTCCTTCACGACTTCCTCATCCGAAGAACTAGAAGATTCCACAGGAGGAGTCGGTGTTCGCGTTTTCTTCACTTTCTTCTTTGGCTTTGGCTCAGGCTCCGATTCTTCACTCTGATAAACATTAAATTAATATTAACAGTTAACACACACAGTTAACCATAAGTACAGAAGGTTTGAATGCATCCGAGTTAATATATCCTAAATGGATAGTAAATCTTTCCAACAATAATAAGCTACCTCATCTGAAGACGCTTTAGCTTCTGATTCGCTGTCACTTGCCGGTTTCACAACTCGTTTCTTCTTCTTTTTCTTCTTATCCTTTTTATCCTAATGATAGATTGATATGTTAAGTCTGACTATATGAAATCACTTATGAATAAATAATAATTCGTATCAAGGTGATAACTGATTACTATCAATAATGTATCGGAGGAAAGTCGAGGTTGGGTACATGTACGAACAATAAAAGGTAGGCGAATTATATAAACCTTTTTGGATTTCTTCTTAGGCTCTGGACTTTCTGACGCTGATTTAACAACCGGCGATCTCTTCCTGGACTTTTTCTTTTTATTCTTCTTTTTCCTTTCTTTACCAGTTTCGTCTTCACTCTTCTCTGCGAAAAGAAAACTTGTTTAACATCCGCAGTGTTGAAAAGCATTTCCCAAATCTGAGACAAAATACCAAACGCTTTGTAGAAAAAAGAGGTCGGTTTAATATCAGCAGGTAGAAACCTGTAGGACGTTCAGGAGATTCACTTCTTTCTTTCCTCCTCTCCTTTCGAGGAGGAGTAGGTGTTCTCCGGCGAGGTCTGCGAGCAGGGCTGGGGTATCGAGGTGCTGGGCGGCGGTAGGGGGACCTTCTTCTGGGCGATCTCCGTCTGGGAGACGGTGATCTGGAAATAATGTTAGGTGAGTAAAATTTTCTTAGTAAAAAAATCAGCTATTTTGTGATGTGAGGATACAGAATTACAAAATACATCTATTAAAATGCATCTTATCTACCTTCGTCTTCGTTCCAATCTCCTGTCTTTACTTCGGTCACGTGGTGGTGGGCTCTTATTGTCGTCACTGCTGCTGGCACTCTCTCGCTTCCTATAACGCTTCTTATCCGATCCCTCCTCCTTCTTGCTGATATGGGTATAGCATAGTTACGAACTTTGAAGGGGAACGATCATTACAGAAAGAGGTCGTACTAGTTTATTTTGTAATTAGCCTGAGCCCTTGTTGCATGTTGTAGGAAAAACAGAGAGCAGTCGGAAAGATCCTTGTAAGAGTGCATGCGTGGTTGGTCCACAGTGCGCGCAATGCGGAAGATTGTTCACGCGAAAATAGATTGGCTTTTTATTTATGCGAGACAGACCGTTTCGCCGCTGACGTATAATACCAGATTAAACGTGAAAACTGAAGAAGTTCTAGTATCTGATATGTGGCTTAAACAATACAGAATACGTATCTCAATTCACAAAGGATAGTTGTAACGTTGGAACTAATTAAATTCCCCATGGAAATTTTCAATAATCCACGTTGACATTTACCTAGAGGCAAGCGAGAGAAGAGATTTCTGAATTTCGTTTTCTTTAGTCGGGGTTATGCGTTTGGTTTTGTCGGGGTCAGATTTCTTATCTGATCTCTCCACATCTGGACTTGGGGATGGTGTCTTTTCTTTTCTTACTGGGTCACCTATTATTTTGTGAACAGTTAAATATTTATTGGATAAAAAAATCCGAAACCCAGTTTTAATTGTTCGTGAGTTAATTATTTATAAATTCTCAAAATAAAAGCATGTGCCTTGTTTGTTGTCGGGGGATGATTGATATTCAGCACTGATTGGTAGTTTGGCGTCCACAGTAAGACCTTCTGATTTCGGGTTATCCTTTTTGTCGTGTCGCCGCCGTCGTTCGCGATCTTTGGAACGACTGCGCCGCCGCCTTCTATCTTTGCTTCTATCACGGCGCGACTTGTCTCTTGACCTAGATCTTCGGGACCGCCGGCGAGGAGAGCGAGTCCTTCGTCGACTGGGTGAGGATTTGCGACGTGGCTCCGGGGAGGGGGTTCTGAAATTTAGGGTTTTTTTCTTCAGAAACAAGAGAGAAGGTTAATACTTCTACACTTTCTGTTCACTAAAATAAATCGGCTAACATGAAGCCAGATAAATAAAGTTATTAATAAAGCCAATAATAATAATAAAAGCCAGTCAATAAAGCCACCAAGGATTACTATCTTTTAAACAAAATTTCGTACTCACTTCGACATCCTGTCTCTTTTAGCTTGTTCCTGAAGCGAATCAGATGTTGTAGTTGAGATCTTGGGGTCCTGGGGGACACCCTTCTCTGCCAACTTCTCCTCGATACGGCTCTTCTCTTCTTTCCTCTGCTG
This sequence comes from Bolinopsis microptera, assembly GCF_026151205.1. Taxonomy (NCBI): domain Eukaryota; kingdom Metazoa; phylum Ctenophora; class Tentaculata; order Lobata; family Bolinopsidae; genus Bolinopsis; species Bolinopsis microptera. Next base: position 4,638,120 of record NC_087082.1, on the reverse strand, counting down.
GATCTCTGCCTTTTTCTTCTCCAACAGGGCAGTCGGTATTCCTGATTAAGTTTTTTTAATGAAGTGTTAACAAGTGTTTCTCGACTCTGGACTCCATGTTTTGAGATTTTGTCCACATTTAAAAAGAGAATTTGTTCGAGAATATTTATGGAGAAAAAACTGATGGGCCAAATTTTGTCACATAATGTTATCAATCCCTGTAACATGTTGAATACGGTCAAGCTATAAAATCGAAATCAAAATGTGATAAAAATCACAAAAAAGCCAACAATCTTCTACTGACCAGCAATGTTTTCCTGAGCCGATTTCAGCATGGTCCACAGCTCACCCATAAACTCTCTGGAAGGTCGAGCTTGAAGAAATCCCGTCAAGTTAATTTGAAGTTCTTTAGGATCTGGGTGCTGAAAGAGTGGTTTGATCTTATAGAGTATGCTTGAAATTAGCGATATGTTTCTAGATTCACCATATTTATTTTAATAGGAGCGATGAGGAATCCAAATTGATTGTTTTGCTATCCATAAACTGAACTTGTAAACGACATGAATGACAATTGCTCTCAGAATCTTTTAAAAATCTTTCAAAAGCAAATTATATTGATCCAAAGTTTCACCATACCCGTTCAGTCTCCAGCATGTTAAAAACGAAGTCTATCACCACTTCGTCTTCAAATCCAAGAATCTCATTAATCCTTTGGTTAATCCAAGGCTTGACAGTATCCACAGAGACTTTCTCCATATCGATCTAAAGGGATTACATTTAAGAAACCTACTAACGACCTGTATTGACTTGTTTAACCGTTTCAAGTTTCACTATTGTTTATCTAAGTTTCACTAAGTTTCGCTATTGTTTATCTACTTGACAGTCTGTCAGTCTCCGGTTGCTAGTTATATAAATTATAGGTGGGTAGGGTAACAATAAAAATAAAAATGTCCCAACGGGTATGGAGAAAATTGATCACCTTGGTCTCCAAAACAGGATCAAACTTCATCTGAGCCTTGAGCTTCTTTTGCTTGTCAAGAAACCTGGCATCTTGGTTTGCACTAGTGCCTCTGAAGAATCCTCCATCACCCATCCTAGTGGTGTCAATTGTTATTGGAGGATAATAAACATAACAATAAATGGTTCAGCCTTGTAATTTTTATAGACAGTATGGTATGTAATATCGATAAAGATCTTTAGCTGAATATATTTCAGCTTTAGCTGGGACACCATCAAGTATATATTAGAGTAAGACAATTATATTTCGGTTGAAATAAAATTTTTGCAATATAGTTTTACATATTACACTGTAAACTTAATAACTTCAACTACAAATGCAAACGTAATCATAATCTAAAATAATCTACAAAATTATCTCAACATCGAAATGTGTGCGGTAGTAAAATATTCTTATAGTTAAAAACTGCCAACCCATTAATATTTATAGAAAACGTCATTATCATAATATGTACAATTTAGGATCATCTTAGATTATTTACTATGATTTATAACCAATCGGTAGAAAGTGTTTTATATCCTGTATAAACTTGAAAATATGGCTGAACTGTAATCATTGAATTGAAAAAAGCAAAAAAATCTTTTACATCATATAGTTTATATTATCTCAAACTGAAGGATTTATATTTTAAAATAAAATTACAGCATCATGGACAGGAAAAACTGATATCAGAAACATTTAACGTAGTATAATAAATCTTTTATCCGTCTTATAAATCAAACGTAAGCTTATAAAAGGTTAGTCTTGAGGCCCTGGCAAGGGCCAACCTCGTTCCAGTAGACCAGTTCAAGAAATCTATAATTTGTGTTTGTTTTTACATTTAATTCAGTGAAAGTTTAATTTCTGTTTCAGAGAAATTTACTTTATTTGCTATATATATACTGTGAAAGTGCTGTTTATTGAAAAAGAGTTGATAAGGGAGATCAGGATCGTGACAATTCTTGTTAATTTAGATCCAACTGGTACTACAAGTGGAACAAGGCACTGCCCAACAACACTTACTGTATTACAGGCAGTACAATAACACATAAATTACTTTATCATGATTACTGATTAGGTACTCAATTTTAATGATGCTCTTAAAATTGTACTAAACATAGACAATACTCGACAATCTTTAAGCTAACTTTAAAAGTAACAAAATAAACATATCTACAACCCAATATGCTAAAATTTATCAATTAAAACTCTTAACAAATGCATGCATTTTTTAAGTTCATAGATCTCAAGACGGACCATTCCTTTAAATGATTTAAAGCAGGAGATACCATCTGGTTTCACTGATAGGGATATTATCTTCTTCTATCCACCTGGGGTGTACGGGAGGTGAAACATGTACCCAGGTATTTCCCCTTGAAAGTATGAGCAATCAAGTAAAACTCTTGATCCTCGATAGCAACTGGAATATTGACCACATCATTCTCCTTTCCATAAACCCATGCCAAGGTATACATTGCCATCTCGAATTCTGGAGATGTGCCAAGCATGGTTCCACCCACTGCCTTAACGGCCCCATCATCATTATCAGCAAGATCTTCGTCCCAAGAGAATTGTATTGTGATCATAAATTCTTCATCTTGCTTTCGTTTCCCTCCAATAAAGCCACGATAATCGACTTTGCCCATCTGCTCTAGTCTGAAATAAAAGAAATTCTAATCACAATTCAAAACATACTCATTTGCTGGAATTCAAGTGTAAAACGGTTGATAACAAGTATGGGTGTATACTGCGTAAATACAGAGACAATTAACAAACCTGTAGAATTGAACCCAATTGTGGAACCCAATGACTGAGCCATTTCGGATCTCCCCAACAAAAACATGCTCAAAACCAGATGAATCTCCAGTGGATCTTCCTCTTCCTCGACCACGCTTGTACAATGTGAACCAAACATCCCACAACCAATCTTTGAACTTTTCTTCGTCAGCTGGTGCCCAATTCTTCTCCACCAGATACTCCTGAGCTATTTTCATAGGTCGACTACTGACAACTACATCAACAAACTTCTTCATTTCAATGATCTCCATATGAGTCATGACCTCTTCAACCCCAACAGCACTTTCATAGTTATCAAGCAAATCATAGAATCTTTTGTAGCTTTCTCTCTGGAACAATTCTTCATTGACATACTCAATAAGAGGCTCTGATGACCTATCTTCTGACTGATCCCGGGTGAAAGTGCGCTTCCCCATGTTGATTACGAGATCGTCGCCAACCACAGCTCTGTTGTCATCTTCTGTCCACATTCTCTGGATAACATTTGAGAGATCCTCATTCGGTACAAACTCTTCATCATACTCTCCCATGATACCTTTCAGAGAGATATAGATGTACCTAGATGTAAAAAGTGTGATGAGTAAGAATGCAAGAATTTTTTGGTGGTCCATTACAGGGGTTTCATCTTTAAGCTTAGCATGCTGAATAAATGCAATTTATCATAAGTATTGTATTTAAGGTCACAATAACAAAAAGGGGGGACTGGGGAGGGGCCGCAGGGGGGGGGGGGGGCGGGGAATCAGTTACATACATAATTTGGGCTTATAACCCGGCCACTGAGTGCCCAATTTAATATACAGTACACTAGATGTGCACTAAGCGAATTGTGTAGAAACCCCAACTTTCAGTGTGTCTGTCACGAAGAATGGCTATTGTGACGCAAGCCCTTACATTTGCAGACTGAGGGGGGGGGTTCCTAAAGCTAATTTGGCTTGAATCAAGTACACCTAGGGGGGCTTTATGAAAATTCATGAGACATTACACAGATGTGTCACTTTGCACAGATATAACGGATCCTAAGCTATCTCCCTAGATTAGGGGACAGTGGGATTTAACAGCCACCCAGTCCCTAGCCTCTAGTTATAGATATTTGACTAATGTTCAAAACTTCTGCACACCATAGATACTCATAATAATACTTTAAGCTTACCATGCTGAACAAGTACAGTATCATGAGTATTGTATATAAGGTCAAAACAGGGGGAGTGGGGGTGGCAGTGGCGAAACAAAGGGCCCCGCCAACCCTGCTGTGCGGGGGACGCCATCTTAGGGGGGCGCAAAATCGTTGTTTGAATGTGGGACAATTTTGAAAAACTTAACTACAGTACTTGCAAAACTGCGCGTTTTGCTCTAGAAACACACTTTTTTAGAGATTTTGTAGGCGTATCCTCTAAAATCATCCAACTGGGGTGTCTATCACACAATATAAGTGTGTCTGTCATAAGTAACAAGTCTCAAATACGAAAATGGCTATTGTTATAAGGGAACAGTCCTAGGAGACCAAGCTAGGCTGGACATTTCTGCAAGATCGATTTGGAATGCTTCAGAGAGGGCATTTTTTGATGTAAGGGTATTTCATGCCCCAGCCCCCCCCCCCCCCCCCCCCCCCCCCCCCCCCCCCAATGCAAGCAAATCGATCCCAGCGATGTACCAGTCCCATGAAAATGATAAAAAGCGATGTTAGCGATGTTACAACACAAGGGTTCTTGAAGTGGAGAAAGGAAGCTTCACACCTTTAGTTTTCTCGACTTCTGGTGGAATGAGTGGTGAAGCTGAAAGACTGGTTAAGAAGCTGGCCAGTAAGATGGAGTACCACACTGGCCAGAGGTACTCGGATGCTGTAGGATACATTAGAAAGCGCCTTTGCTTTGAAATCCTAAGAACAACAGTGATTTCTCTCCGTGGAGACAGAGGTGCGAGAAAAACATTGTTGATATAAACAGTCTAGATCTTAACTTGGAGCCATAAGGCCAAGGGTAATTTTTGATTGTTTAGGAAACTTTTTAATTCTTAAAGGGTAGATTTTATATAGGGTCATTGCTATTTTATGTGTATATTGTTTGAATAATTTTATAATGATATGCTTCTGGTAAATTTGTTGTAAGCCCTTACGTATGCAGATTAGAGGGGGGCTGAGGGAACTCATGTAACAAAGGAAGGAGGGTTTCTCTAAGCTTATTTGGCTTGAATCTTACTCCTTAATCTTACTCCTTAATCTTACCCCTTAAGGGGGCCGGGGGGGGGGGGGTCTCTCGAAAATTATCTCGAAATTGACTTTACAGTTGTTTCTGACACAGGGCAGAGATAGCCAGGAAAGGTGACCACTAACTGTGTGTAATTGTATTGCGCAAACGATTTTTAGATCAGGCGTTCGATATAAGATTGTGATATTGGACATTAAAAAAAGAACAGGTTGAGAGAATATTTGACGGAACACAATCGTAGTCTGGGCGGCAGATATAGAAATGAAAAAGCTAACTAGAACGTGATTGATGACTGAAGTGAAACAAAAGGAAGATTGATATAAACATATCACATTCTTCAGTCCAACTTAATGTGACTCAAAATGGGTACTAGAGTTGAAATTTAATTAAACAAGGCCATCCCATTGATATGAACCTAAATCTGATATTATTAAGATATATGTTGTGCAAATATATCAAACAAAGAATCGGATTAAATTTCTCTGGCCACTTGCAATTAGCAGCGGGAATATTTTTTTTGGAGATATTATTGTGAAAACTGGCCAAGGGCCTAAATATTACATATCAATCAATTACAATTCATAAATATTACCAATATTAAAAACTATCGAAAATATTCAAGAAAGTATTCTCTAGCCAAAGGGCTAGATATATATATATATAAAACTACTCTGTACCAGTAAAACTACTCTGTACCAGTGGCGTAACGCTGCCCCGGCCACCCCGGCTACGCCGGGGGGCGCCACCCTCAGGGGGCGCCAAAAAGGCGCCCTTTCTCAACGAAAAGTCGCCCCTGGTGTATCCCCCTGTCCAATTTAGCGCTCAGTCGGTGTGAAACAAACTTGTGGGGTCCTTTTTTGCTCCAGGGGCAAAAAAAAAGCTGTAGGGGGCGCCAAAAAAAGGTACCCGACCTTTTTTTTTTAAATTTTTTATTTTTAGGAACTCAAAAAATTTGGGCAACTTTTTCGAGCCGCCGGGGGGCGCCAAGTTAAATCAGCCATTAACGTTACGCCACTGCTCTGTACTGAATGATGTGTCATTAAATTACACATATCTACTTTGTACCTGATAGCAGTGGAATCATGAGTTAAATAAAAAACGATTTGACAGCTTTACTTTTGTGGTATGACAATGGAATTATAACTTCTTGCTGGCTTCTCTGACACTCAACAATGAAAAGTCTTCAATGTTCAAATATGAACTGACATATTTCTGATCACAGTGATAAATAAAGTAAAATATGAATTCGTAGCACTTTCCTCGGAAAAAATTTTTTTTTAAAAAGCGGAGCGCGCTATTTTTAAAAAATGTAGACGAGTATCAGATCCGTCAAACAAAAATTAAACATTCAAATTACATTAATTTGAAGAAGCTATTGTGTCAGAAGTGCTTTAGCTAAACTTTATTTAACGGGTGACGGGTGATACTCGTAAAATATTTGTTCCAAATATTACCGTCGACGAGGACCGTCGACGAGTCCAATTAACTCGGCGCGCGTCCTGGTAGGTTTTGTCATACGTTGACCCGCACGAAGTGCGCGGCTCCCCTGTATCGTCAGGACGATAAAGGGTGAAACGACCGTGGGGGTCGCAACGTGATACAAGGTAGGTTATAAACCTACAAAACTTTATTAAATCCTTGTGCGCGCTCAAAAAATTTGACAGGTTGCTTTTTACCTGAGGACCCCAGGCTTTAATGTTGTAAACAACATTAAATAGAGATTAGGCGGAATGACAGGCTGAGCGCGGCCCGGCCCAGTAAACAATTGTTCATGTTCTTGAAATTCTGCAGATTCAGTTTCGATGTTTCGAAAATCGGTAGGCTTACAATTTTGACTATTGTTAATGATCTGGTCCGGCGCGCGCTACTTCGAAGAAATTTAGACGAGTAACATCCGTCAATTACAATCCTACCAAGATGCGCTCTGAGTTGAATTCTTTGTTAACCATTGTTAATGGTCTGGCCCGGCGCGCGCTACTAGCTTCCTAGCACTTGCCATCGGTCATTTTGAGAAGAAAGCGGTGCGCGCTAATTCGAAGAAATGTAGACGAGTAACATCCGTCAACATTTTTTTGACGGTTTTGGTGTAATGGTCTTATATTTGGAATAAAGTTGAAAATGTGTTTTAGGTTTATTACCTACCAGGACGCGCGCCGAGTTGGACTTGTCGACTGTCCTGTCGACGAGTAATATTTAAAACAAATATTTTACGAGTATCACCCGTTAATAGTAGAGGCTCTTACGGGCAAATATCACGCTTCTTTGCTAGAGCCCTGGGACTTCTTTTAGGGTTCTTATATGATAGAATGGAGTGTACTGAACACTCTGACGGTATCGGGAACCTTCTAGAGCCTTCAGAAGCTGTGTTGTGAGCACTTTACTGCCAAAACTTCGGACATCTACAGACACCGGAATATCGACTAAAAATTTTTTCTGAGTTGTTCCCCTAATTTCTCTTAGGTTGCTTAAGCCCTAGAAAGTGTCAGATCGTCTAAATATTGCTCCATTCCGGTGTTAGAGACCTCGAAAATTTCGACCTCGTAGAACGTGTTGCGCGTCGTATGTAGTGTTTACAATGGAAAAAGTGCACTTAAATCTGATTCGGTTGCGGCGCGTGACGTATCTAGCACGATATTTGCTCGAAAGCGCGTCACTGCGCCAGAAACCTCGTGGTACCGTAACACTGTAGAAATAGATAATCACAAGAGACACAATAAACGTATCATCACTATGCAAAGTTAATGTTAAAATGATACAATAGCCCTGCTTTAACAGATTAATCCACATAAACACTATATTTCTACAGTCCGATCAGTAAATCGAACATGTTTTTGAAGATAAATCTTCTGATAGAATTCGTTTCTACATTGAAAGATTTCTTTTCTAATCTCCTTTAAGAGTGCTGTCTTTGTTAAAGTGTTATCATCTCTATCCGCATCTATTGTTGCGGCAAGATTAGATACGATCCTGCTGTCGAAACAAACTCGTCTTACCGACATTGTCTTTCTGAAAACTGATGTGATCAGATTAAACATTGCTGGAGTTTGCAGCGTTCTCAGATAAATTAGACGTCACATAGTCATTGTACTTAAGCTTCAGGTCAGACACGAGGTACAGTTCTGGTAAAACATTCTCCTGCTCCAGTTAAAAGGTCCGTATCAATACCTGCACTCATTAATGCAGCATTGGTGTTGTCGTGCGTGGACACGTGTCTTTCCATTTTAAAACCTGCCTTAGAGACAGGTTTTAAACTTACAGCTTCAGATAATTTACCCTTCAATTGTTTCACCCTCGAGTTGCTGTACCTCAAACGACATGTTTTGTGATATCTACCTAGCTTGCTATAGAGATATTTTCCGAGACTCTCAGGGTTAAGAACAGGGCACTTGTTCATGTGCGAATCAGGATTAACATCGATGTTGCACAGATCCTGACGATTTCTGTAGATGTCCACAGATAGTATGTTGCGAAATCGACGAAGAAACTATTATCTTTTCCTTGAATCAGACTATCCTTTTTCGTTTCTAACGTCTAGGGAAATTCGTATTGTTAAAGAAGAATAACCTCTCATACTCTTAAAATTAAATCGAGATAATATGTATAATAATTATATTTGCGAGCAAAAGTTTCACACAAACCTGTTCAACCTGGCATATGAAACACAAGTCTCAGTCCATTTCAAACAAATCAACATCTGGTCCACTTGATTTGGAACTAAATGAAGAAAGTCTCCACATTTTCTTAGTTCTATTCGAGGAGGGTGACAAAGGCGGGACTTTTTCCACTTGGATGGCAATAGCTTCTTCAATCTTCATCACAAGAGGATTCGTCAATTTCAGAAACAGCACTGTACACCTGCAAATACTTTATTACTTCCCACATTTATATCAACAGTATCATATCACATAAGTTTGAGATCGTACAAGTGTTATATCATTTTAAAAGTTTGCAAATCCGATAGAAATGGATTAAAAATTACTACTCGCTGTCTATTTACCTTTGAATAATAATGTTTTTCAGGAGGTGACCGGGACATGATTTCAGGCCTGACCGGGACTGGGATACAAAATGTGACTTGACCGGGACCGGGACCGGGACCGGGACCGGGACCGGGACAGCTCAAAATTGAGATTATCAATTTACCGGACCGGGACCGGGATAGCTCAAAATTGCCAATCCCGGTACCGGGATTCCCGGTACCGGGAATTCCGGTCGATTACTGGTTAATTCATGATCATAATTTATTACTCAAACTTGTTAAGCAATTTTAAACATTGTTGTATTTGGCTCAGAGGATATTTAAAGATGAAATTCACAATGAATGAAAGGAAAAACTTAAAATCACAGTGAATGAAATTATGTAAAAGATCCCGGTCAAAATCCCGGCAAATTTGAGTGATTGACCGGGACCAGGACCGGGACCGGGACCAAGAATCCCGAATTAACCGGGACCGGGACTGGGACCGGGATCATAAATAAATAAATCAGCATTTGACCGGGACCGGGACCGGGATAGCTCAAAATTGCCAATCCCGGTACCGGGAATCCCGGTCACCTCCTGATGTTTTTAAATGTTAGTAAAACAGGAGGAAACCACTCACCCTGTTATAGTTGTCTTTTACATAGTTAAGACACTGAATACACAAAAAAAGAGGTTTGCTTTGGTGAGCACAACCCAGGATTGATCTTCTGCAGCAGGGCGAGGAATTCTCTAGACTGTTTTGTAATTCGTTCACTTTCAGAGCGGAAGAAAACTGTGTCATTAAAATCCTTTATTTCTATTCGGGTACAGATACAGCACTCTGAAAATTGATGAATGGTCACATTTTTGTATACCCTACGGCAAAGTCTTATGTATGTGGTAAAAGAATGATATTCTTTAAATATATAATAACATCTATAAACAAAAGAGCACCTAAAGAGGCTCAGCAAAGTGCTGGCCTATTTACGCTTACGAAGACTCATTCGTTCAATATGTCTCAAAGTAAATAAACTCCTCCATCCTACTCTATCTCTTGCTAAGTTCACTAAGTTGGTAAAATCATCTTCATTTTTCAAATAAATTTGTCTCTTAAATAGGTCCTTTTTCACAATAATATCATACAAATTAGTCCTGTGTCTACCCACTCGTCCCTTTAGTGTTTGACATCCTAGTGAAGCAAATAACAGAGACTGGTAGGCAGGCGTGTCGTTGTCAATGCGTAGAACATGACCTAGCATTGTCCACCGTGCCTTTTCCACTCTCTCGGAAAGGGGCCTGGTCTGGGTACGAGCGTAGAGGGCCTTGTTAGATATTGAGCTAGGCCAATAGATGTGTAGGATGCGCTTGAGGTGCTTCCTCTGAACAACATCAACAGACTCTAGAACATGCTGAGGTACGGCCCAGCAGCAGCAGTTGTACAGGAGCACTGATACTACTAGTGAGTCGTAGATTTGATCTTTCTCTTCTCAGTTATCTGACTCCTCTCTGATCCCTGGCACCACAGCTTGTCAAATGACCAGAAGGCGGTGTTAGCTTTATTCATTCTATTAGTAGCATCCTGCTCTGATCCAAGCTTAGTACCAAGAAGCGTCTCGTTTCTCCACTCCTCTTTTCCTCTTAGTTCATTATCCCACTCGTCACATGCACCAACTTCTTCTAAATACACTCTGGTAAACTTTGTCTTTGTGTCATTGACAAAGAGACTCCATTCACTGAGAATATTCTTGGAGATCTGAAAGATATCCTGTAACTCCTCCATATCTTCACCAATCTCCTCTACATCGTCTGAATAGCCGGACTCAAGAGGCATGTGGTTATCGGCTATCGGAGGGTTGGGGGTTGAGGGGAGGACTGCTCTTATGTGCACTACAGCTCCAGCTAGATTGAGGGTAAACAATTTACCAGCTGTGCTGTCTCCTTGGGAGGCTCCTATGTTGAAAGAGAACATCTCTGAGTCAGTAGAACACACTCTGACTACTAGAGTGGTGTTAGCCATGAGGTATTGTACAAGCCTCAGGTCGTCTCTGGAGCATCCTGCAGCTTCTAGTAGTCTGATTGTTGTACCTCTGCGGATGGTATTGAAGGCAGCTGACATGTCAATACTCACTTTGTTCCATTCAAACTCCTTCTTCATTACTACAGATATGAGCATGCTCTGTGCCCAAACTAGGTCGGCACAGCTCCTGCCAGCTTTGTAGGCAGCTTGGAACGGTCCGGTGAAGTTTTTTATTAAAGCCTAAACTTAACTTCTACCAATTCAAAATTGTTTACGTCGGTCTCCCCTCCTTGAGCCACTTTTCACATAGCTATTGAGTATAAATCACTCTAGCACAAGCGATTTCAAACCCCCTCCCCTAGGCTGGATTATGTTATTATATGTGAACTGTGCTCTAGTGCATGACTGACTTTACATAATGCAGAGCATGCAGAGTTTTGATGTTTCATAAACTTATGAATAAAGTTTTAAAATCGTGACATAAAAAGCAGTGGTCGCCCGGTGCCCCCTGGCCAAAATCACAACCCCCAGCCAAAGATTGGCAATTCTCCGGGGGTAAACCCTGGCCCCGGCCAATTCTCAGTGGTCAGCCCCGGCCCCGGCTATATTGGGGCTCCCCGGCCCCGGTCAGAATCCTGCCCCCGGTCGACCACTGATAAAAAGTTAACTCACTGGATTTGTCCAAAAGCGAGAGAAAGTACTGAGAAAGCACTTATACGTCACCACCAGAGGGCCTAGAGAGGTTATCTTTGTCTGTTTAATTGAATATTGAGTATATAATATGAGATTTAAGATGAACATGATAGATATAACGTCCAAATTCTAAAGTTCCACCAAAATTGAGTCACATTAAACTTGGTTACGTAACTTGGTTACGTAACACAACAATTTTAGTTCTTCATTATGGTAGGTGATTTGACATAATGAAGTGTAGACTAAATTATTATTTATAATAATTACCTGTCGGAGGGATTTAAGTGTTCCGTTAACCAGTCCTTTTCTGGAAGGTTGAGAGCTTTCCATACATCCAGAGAGCCAAATTGGATTTGTCCTTCTTTCGGGCATATGCAATCTTTGATATGATGCCTTGTACATTTTGAAATCCTGCAGTTATCATTATTCAATACTTATAGAGCCTTAGATAAGGGGTTAGGGGTCGTTCACATAATATTGTGTAATTGCAATATAGTAAGGTTACTGTACATTTCCAACCCTTTGTCATGTATATCACAACAGATGATGTTAAAAGCATAATAATATTATGATACAGTTTTACAGTTTTTTTTTACGTGTTGATAATCTAGCTCATATCTCTATTTTATCGCTACATTACAACTGCCATTTTGCTGGTACTGTGTTTTTACTTTATACAAGTACAAGTAATCGATGGAGGAAATGGATACTCTTCAAAGATTGTCAGTTTATTCTACCTAGCTACATTACTGAAGAGTATGAGGTCTATAACGGTTGGATCACTGAACTCGCGGAAGCTACGAACTGTGACAATAAATCTGAGTTTTCAGTTGAAACGTTCAAAAAGCCAGTGAAGTCAGTTTCAGTAAAACATTTATAATTTGTATTCTGCGTATCAGACTACCGATAATCATGTAAGTACGTTTCTGGATAACAAGAAAGATATGGAGGAGTTGAAGAGCGATCTTATCCGATCGCAAAGTACTGTTATCAAGCTGCAGGCTGAACTTCTGGAAACTAAATCGAAGCAGTTGGAATCCATGCACTCCACCGTCAAGACCGCCGTTCAAGACACTGTCCAAGCTGAGATGAAGTCATACAGTCAAGCTGTGACTAAAAATGCACCTGTGCTTGCAGAAGAGAATTTAAAAAAGGTTGTACAGAATGGTGTATCGGAAGAGGATCGCAGTAGGAATGTGCTCATCTTTGGTTTGAAGGAGACTGATGAAGAGGAACTGTGCAATAAAGTTACCGTGATTTTTCAGCAGATTGAAGAAAAACCACGTTTTGAAGCTATCTGGGTTGGGAGAAAATCAGCCAACAAGACTAGACCAGTCAAAGTTTCGCTAGATAATTCTAACTTACCGTTCATCAGATATTAGTAAATGCCAAAAAGCTGAGACTGTGTGAAGATCCTAAGACTGTTTTCATCTCTCCAGATCGATCACCTGAAGATCGAGTTATCCATCAGCGGTTGGTCTTGGAAATGAAACATATAGCCAAAGCAGGCATGGCTCCACCGTGTAGGTTCGGGTGGGTGCGCACCCACCCAAAGGGTGTTGCACCCACCCAAACGATTTGAAAATGTTCACACAAAAATGTGTGATATAATTTTTAATCAGTAATATAATTTTGTATGGTAGTCTACCAAGGCTGTCAATCAAGTTACGAAGCAGGAGACTAAAAATGGCAGGACACTGCATCAGACATCCTGAGCTACTTGCCAGTGATTTAGTCTAATGGAAACCTATGCATTGTAGAGCACAGCAAGGCCGACCAAGACAAAGCTACTTGTCTATGTTACTGAAGGAAATTGGGACAAACTCAAAAGAGGAACTGTGAACTCTGATGCGGGACAGGGATATATGGAGGGGGTTATCTGGCGTAGATCGGACTTAGTTCCGACAAAGTAGTAGTATTTCATTTCATTTCATTAATAACCTGCATAGTTGAAAAGTTGATTGATGTAGTTTCGATAAACAGGCGTCGTTCAACTCCACTCATTTCGTTTCAAGCTGGAATGTAGTATTGTTTAGTGTAGGTTTGTTCATGTACCTCTCATCATCAAAAGGTTTCAACTTATACAGCATCGATAACATCATCTAACAAAGCTTTTTGAACAGCTTAAGATTCAGTTAAAATTACATTATTCAGATACATTTTGTGAAATGAAACATTGTCAGCCTGTATTTAATTAATTATAATAATTATGGTAATTTAGCTAAAAATCAAACCATTTGAGTTTTCATTGTTATCAAAATAATGTCGATCTAAATTCGTCTTAATCTGCATGGCTGTGAGCGGATCGAAGTCTTTTAACAAACCACACAAGCTTCTTTCATCAAGAAGATTCTTGAAGTGATTCGCATGTACACAGAGTCTTAGCTGTCTTAGCTAGTTCTGGGTCCATAAACATGTCACCTTCTTTCTAATGGTGATTGTCAAGTTTGTTCAGCAACATAATTCAGAATTGCAGAAATTATTTGAATCTACTAGAGATGAAATGGCTTAAATAACAAGCAATAGATGTTTTTGATTGAAATAAATTTTCGTGCACAATATACAGAATGAATGGTTAATAATTTAATATATATGTAGACCAAGGTCTGTGCACGGGATGCTTCCTGGAAGAATCCAGTTCTTTAAGCGGGGCACCCTACCTAAAGATGTAACTAAACAATACATATTGTAGTTTGACTACTTCTTTGAAACAATCAAAGAATGGGGGAGCTAAGGGAATGATTGCTCAAAACGAATGATATCTTCATGAATTCAATGCAGCATCTATACATTTATTCGAAATTAGTGATGGATGAGGGGGTTTAAGTCAGGCATTCCTGACATTTACTCTACTACTATTTATAAATTCAAAATCATGTTAAGAAGATAGCAGCAACTAATCTATATTATTTACAGTGCTCTATTTTATGTGTACTGAAGAGTGCCTTTACAATATTCCACTTTGTGGTGTAGATTTCCTCCATATCCAACAGGCAACACTGAATGAGTGATGGATGAGGGGGTTTAAGTCAGGTGTTCCTGACATGTATTCAAAATTGCATTGAGAAGATAGCAGTAACTAATCTATATTATTTACAGTGCTCTATTTATGTACTGAAGGGTACCTTTACAATATTTCAGTTTGTGGTAGGGTTCCTCCACATCCAACAGGTAACACAGAATGAGTGATGGATGAGGGGGTTTAAGTCAGGCATTCCTGTCAAAAGATCTATAATTAATCTTGTAAGGGTACCATACAGTAGACATTTTATTGTTGATTGTGAACCAAAAGTTAATTCATACCCACAATCGATAAATTATAAATCCAAATAGTCATATAAGCAATGCAATACTAAATTGGTGAAATTGTATTAACAAAAGGTAATCAGCCAAGTAAAGGTATCTCAACAATATAACATTGAAGTATTAGAAATGGCACTCTACTATTATAAAACACTTTACTGTGCTGTTTTAAACAATATTATATGAAATTAAGCCAGAGAAGGCATGAACTTCAGAAAAGGACAAAACACTACCGGTACAAAAACTTAAATGAGTTTCAGGGAAGGGTTACTAAAATTTTACGGTAGCGCTCGATTTTATTCAAAAAATTTCAAAGTGCTCAGCACCACGAAAAATATAATTTTTTCTTCCGCTTTCAAAACTTGTTTTTACGCTGAAAAACTATCAAATAGTATTGTTGAACAGTATTAAAACACTTTGTGGGCAAAAATATTTCATTGTGGGTGTGTAAAGAGCAGAAAAAATTTAGCGCGCAAAAAAACATTTTTTTTGGGAGGTTTTTTAAAATTTTGACCAGGTAAACTCTTGTGTATGCCTATTATATTGGTATTAACTAGTGCGGCAAATAAAAATGTGCAAGAACCCAAAATATCTAAGCTTTTCGATTGAATTAACCTGTCGAAATTTCTAAAAAACCTCAAAAAATGGCCATTTTTGGGGCCAAAAATCGTTTTTTTCAAAATAAAACCAGGTAACCCCCCATTTTAAACACTTCTAACTACTTTTAATCGATTCTACGGTCAAAAATACGTCTTTTAAGATGGGTCTGGTGATTTTAGTGTATCTAGCAGACAAAGCCCGTAAGAGCCTCTACTATAATGGTAAAAAATGTGTCCAACCACCATTGTTTTTTCAATTTACGATTTAAAAAATTTGTGCGAGGAACTTCAGGAAGAATGTGACTTGCACATTTATATTTGAGTTATAAATTGATTGACGATGTCAATCCGTCGAGATCGTTGCTCTGCGAAGCAAGAATGCTAGTTTGCGCGGCGCGTCGAAGCGGCGAAGTCCTCCAAAGTTATAAAATAACAAAAAATATACCCTAAAATATTTCCCTTCCAATTAAATGTTAAAGTTACATGGAATATACAATTTTTGGTTTTGCATATAGAGTGAGAAGTCACACATGTGGTATTTTGGGCTGTGGAGGTCCTAGAAGCTTCTACATGAGTGCAAAATTCCTGTAATAGTTTATAGACAACCCATGAAGCAAAATATACTCTGAAATGCTTAATTTTCGAGTGAAACACTGTAGCACATTTACAAAACAGAAAGAGCCATTTCTCTATCCAGTTTTCTACTCATTCAGGATCTTTCGGCAGGGCTGATTCATCGTGCAAAAGTTTAATTCAATTTACTGTGTTGAGTGCATAGTTTAAATAGAACAAACTAGAAGTAGAAATCAAGCACAGGCGGCTGGTGGGACTCTCTCAGTTCAAACCCACTGTAATTTAATTATAAATGCCCATCAGGTATCTAATAGTAATACTTGATAGTATATCTTGAATCTTGAGGTCCCCTGCCGAGAGCAAGGGCAAGGACAGGGTAAGGGCGAGGGTAAGGGTGAGGGCGAGAGCGAGGGCTTCGTCAAAGTTTTGTTGGCACTATATCGAAAAACCAATCCCATATCTCTTACCGTTTCCTTGATTAAACCGTTCGTAAATTACAGACAGACAGACAGACAGACACATTTATTGGGATTGTTAAAATAGATAAGGCAGGATTTCCAATATTATAACAAAGCTAGAACTTAGTTTTAATACTTTCAACACTACTATATAACAAATAATTTGAGGTATGACACGAGGAGAAACGACACGGAAACGAAATGTCGAGAAAAGTCCAGAGAAAACTGGTGCTGCAGCAGAAAAGGAGGTAAATAGACAAAGATGCACACTGATGCATATGAGCGAAATTTAAGAAAGCTCAATCTGTGTGACAATTGACAGATGATTAAACAATTGTGAGTTATGACGGACTTAACTGTATGGGTCAACTACTGAAACTGTATTGTTTACTATCTTATTCATTATACTGGACATGAGATGACGAAGTATCTTAAGCAGCACTTTATACCCCTCATTTAGAACTTGATTAGTCACGAACAATAGAATCATCAAAAACCAATACAATAAAACATCTTGATCAATAAATGCCTAGCAGCACCAGACAGCAGCCGTGTACCTTTTTCGACTCCGTGGAGTCCCTGATGGACTTTTGTTTACTTTTGTTAATAATCGGACCAACCTTTCTTTCTCGAAACATGTATCCTATTGTATTTCATTATTGTATTAAAATGTAAAGATATACTAGATATTACAACGAAATAGCGGTATACCAAATTGGCCCTTGATATTAACTATAACCGTGTTGATGGTTTTAAATTTTGTATGTTGTAAGTATTATATTTTAGTTTGTGAAGCGTTTACTCCTCCCCCTCAGCAAGACAGTTAGATTGTAGATTAATGATAATAATTGTCAAATGACGTTATATATTATATAACAGTTATAAATGTTCAATAGTTGTAGAGCGATTTCAAGAGTAGTGGTCCACAGGGGTCCGAAAAAGCCGTACAGGCACTTGGGTCCTTATCCTTGTCACTAATCTCAATTGGATTCGGTTTACACAAAACATGAACATTTAGACGTACACATTGACACGATATTTATTAGAAAGCAAAAAGTATAAAATAATACGTGCGTGCGCGGCTTGAGCCGCGCCGCATAAGAACGGATGCGTGCAGGGGCTGGAGTACGCTTGTATGTAGATTAATGAAATGTTGCATTGTAAATATTGAGAATTGACGATATATTATGATCTAATAGTAAATTTTACAAAGCTGGCTTTGGATTTAGGTAAGATTATAGTTCATTAAAAAAAACCACGGATAGTTTAAATTTATTTCTATTTATCGTATAATCATAAACAATTTAATCCTGTTTTCAAGAATGCGCGGCTTTGGCGGCCAGTTATTGACTTATACATTAAATTGAATTTTAAATAGAAATGTAAATATATTAAAATTTAAAACTTTCAAAACGGAGGCTTATAAATATTATTATATTATGATTGTAAAATAAAGGATAAAATTTTAAATTTGTTTCACTAAAAATTTGTTGCACTGTGTGTTTTGAATGTACCAGAGAGCAAGAAAGCTAACTCCAAGCTATGCCAGGAAGAGGACTCGAAGTTCTGCAAGGAGACACTTAAGATTGAAAAAATTGACTTTTAAATCAGTTGCCATCGGGCAGGTAAAGTGGATTCAGATAAGCTAGATTCCTGTCGGCCATTGATCATCCAGACAGCTGACGAGGAATCAGTTAACTATTATCCCAACCATGGCAAGGGCTGGAAAGAGTCATCATACTGGATAAATCTGGATCTCTGCAGAGCAGACCGAGAGATCCGTTTTTTAGCCAGAGAAGAGAGGAAGAAGAGGCAGGAAGAAGCAGAGAAGAAAAAGACAGAGAAGAAGGTGGAGAAGAAGTAAATAGCAGTAACAAAGAATGTAGTCAGCCCATAAATATTTTTTACACTAATGCTAATGGACTATTTAATAAAATTGTTGAACTAAAATGTATTCTATCAGTTTATAAATCCATTCACATGTAATCTGCATTACAGAAACTCATTTGAATAGTTATATTTTAGATGCTGAAATTTTTATTTAACCCATTAGGGACGATAGGGTCGTTTACGACCCACCTTTTCTAGAGGCTATAGTGGACAAACCATAATACTAAACGCAACGAATCTTTCGCACATATGCTCAAAATTTATTGGGCTACATTATTGACTTTCCAGTCGAGACCCAATTAATTACTAACAACTAAATAATTAGGCTAATTAGTCGTCATAATTGGAAAATATTTCACTTTACTTCTTGCCTTGATTGGGACATTAAAACTTTATGTAGGCTTATTTTGTTGAGGACAAAATAGTTGCGGGCAACGATTTCCTTGAGACATATGAAAAGCCCGTGATAATCAGATGTTCACAAACAGAGCTAGACGCTGTTTACTAACTGCGGTCGCATACGACCCACTCGTCCGGGTCGCAAACGACCCATCACGGTTTTCCGGCTTTAACTTCTGAAACAAAGACGTTAGGATAAAAGAAAAACTGTAGCATAAGTTAAAAACATATGGTCAATACTGTGTAACTCTAACCTTTTAAAAATAAAGAATTTGGGTCATTAACGACCCACTCGGCTCACTTGCTTATTACTACATATGTCCATGTAACTTCTTGAATTCAGCCTAAAGCATGACATCATAAGTTCAAAATCGCCTCTCAGCAAGTGATAATCATCATAAACTGCGAAAAATCGGTTAAATGGGTCATTAGCGACCCACTAGGACCACAAAATTGATTAATTAAATATAATGTTGTCAAACTTTTACAAATATTAGTATAAAAACATGTTATATCTTGGTCATTACTCCTGTACGTTGATTTAAATTTTAAAATCGATCAACTGGGTCAATAACGACCCACTCGGAAGTTGAACCACCTCATCAATTATTATCAGTATCATGCTGTTCCACCATCAAGAAAGACACTCGTAGGTCTTAATTCCACGCAAACCACGGGTGGCTGACTACTAGCCCTTCTGAGATCCAGGGCCAACTGAAGGGCCGTCATCACTCATCAAAGAGCTGCGAGAATAACACTACTGCATATGCCTGGAGTTGCGTCCTGACTATAATACTATGGTGCGTGGAAATCTGTACCGAAAGGACCGTGGCCGTGCCGCAAAAGAAAAGGAATCGGCCCTCGTTCCTAACTTGCTAGGTAATAGCCATGCTGTTGTTGTTGCTTATTAGATTCTGTTACCTTTTTCGTCAATTTCGAATCTTGGTAAACGACCTGCTACAACCCACCGCTTGAGACCCAGGGTCCCACGGTGATCAGATCATGTCACTCAAGAAAAATCCCCTGAACGAAGTATACGAGATATCATGTAACCTTGGGTAAATACTGAAAGACGAGTGGTCAAATTGCATATTCTAATCCAACATGCCAATATGTTTTTTTCATTCCTAGAAAGTACGAGAATAACTAAACAACTGCTGCATTCAGATGGCTACATCTACAGCTCTGTGAAGAAGGACAAGGAAAAAGCCCCCCCCCCCCCCCCCATTTGGCTGGCGGTGCTGCAACCTGCAATCTCTCAGACAACTACCTCGTTTTGGGTAACAAACCCCGCAACAACGAAGCAGCTTTCAAAACGAAAACAAGTATTACGTAATCGGCCGAGAGGGAGGGGAGTTTCCAAATGATTAAGCTTGTGTAATTTTGACATAATAGCTATATGTGGTGGGGGGGGGGGGGGGGGGGGGCGTAAAAATTGTCCAATAAGTGATTACGTAATATATGAACGGCCCCTAAGAAGTAAAGAAAGGGAGCTGCGAAGAGAGTAGATGCAGCCATCTGAAATCTGAATCCAGCAGTTGTATAGTTCTTCTTGGACGTTCTAGGAATCGGGAAAAGATAGGCATGTTGTTTGCTGTCTCACGACATTACGGTCGTGTACTAACAGCTGATAAACTCACCTACCTATCAATCCAATTCTGCCCATTATTCGTCAGTCATTGGGTGACGTGATCTGCAGATTACCGTGAGACTCCAGATCTCAGAAGGGCTAGTAGTCAGCCACCCGTGGTTTGCGTGGAATTAAGACCTACGAGTGTCTTTCTTGATGGTAGAACAACATGATACTGATAATTAATGTCGTGGTTCAACTTCCGAGTGGGTCGTTATTGACCCAGTTGATCGATTTTAAAATTTAAATCAAGGTACAGGAGTAATGACCAAGATATAACATGTTTTTATACTAATATTTGTAAAAGTTTGACAACATTATATTTAATTAATCGATTTTGTGGTCTTAGTGGGTCGCTAATGACCCATTTAACCGATTTTTTGCAGTTTATGATGGTTATCACTTGCTGAGAGGCGATTTTGAACTTATGATGTCATGCTTTAGGCTGAATTCAAGAAGTTACATGGACATATGTAGTAATAAGCAAGTGAGCCGAGTGGGTCGTTAATGACCCAAATTCTTTATTTTTAAAAAGTTAGAGTCACACAGTATTGACCATATGTTTTTAACTTATGCTTTTTATTTTATTTTATCCTAACGTCTGTTGTTTCAGAAGTTAAAGCCGAAAAACCGTGATGGGTCGTTTGCGACCCGGACGAGTGGGTCGTATGCGACCATAGCTGTATCTTTTAAAGTAAACGAGATACAGATTAGCTTTTTTGGATATCTCATTTTTGCTGTAAAGTGACCTAGTGTGTTAAACGGCATCAAAATCGGCAAACTTTAAAACTCGTCGTCCCTAATGGGTTAAGGTTTTAGTATGTTTAGAAAAGACAGAGATTTAAAACCAATAACTCCACTAGCAACATTTATTTAAGTCAATGAAACAAGAAATTTTTTCAATGAAACAAGAAATTTAATTTTAGCACATTTTACAGAATAAAAAGATGTAAAACAATTCATAAAATATAATGCCCATTTGGTGTATGACTTTTTGTCCTTGACTGCTTGTTTGGTTTTGGAAGGACAGGTAACTAACGGGGCAAGGAATGCGCGTGCCTGGGAGCTTTTGCACACACCAAAACGCTAGTTCAGTTAAGTTTTTAGAGACAAGGCTCACATTAGGACTATACGAAAAATTGTTAGCAGACATTAGGAGTTCTGTTTAAAGTTTTTACTATCTAGGTTGCAGTCTTGTTGTGACAAAAAGTCTACACTAAAACATGCTTGATTTTATATTGTGTAGTTCAAGGATTAAAAATGCACCTTCAAGGTGGATATTGGAGAGCAGGCGAAAGATTATGGCTTAAATTTATCAATGGTTATAATAAGCTATAAATATTTTAAACTATACAATGCTAATTAAAAATTTCTTTATACTTCATTCTCAAATTAAAATTTAAAAATTCAAAAATATACATTCATTTTATTAAAGGGGGGGGGTGTCACGTCCGTCTATGTCCGCTTGTCTCATAGAATCCAAAAAGGACAGGACATAGACGGACATAGGCGGACATAGGCGGACATAGACGGACATAGACGGACATAGACGGACATTAGCGGACATTAGCGGACATTAATGGACACCTAAATTGCTAAATAAAATGTTCAATTTTTGCTGTTATAGGGGGGAATCATGTTTTTTGTCCGTTCGGTACCCTATATTTTCAAAACGGACAAAAAAAGCTATATTTTCCTCCTCCTATTCAGTCCTCCTCCTCCTCCTCCTCCTCAGTTCTCCTCAGTCCTCCTTCTCATTTCTCCTAAGTCCTCCTCCTGAGTCCTCCTCCTCCTCTTACTCCTGAGTCCTCCTCCTCCTCCCTCTCAGTCATCCTCCTCAGCCATCCTCCTCAGCCATCCTCCTCAGCCATCCTCCTCAGTACTCCTCAGTCCTCCTCCTTCTCAGTCATCGTCAGTCCTCCTCGTCAGTCCTCCTCAGTCCTCCTCCTCCTCCTGGGTCTTCCCGGTCCTCTTCCTCCTCCCCTCCTCAGTCCTCCTCCACCGTTCGGTACCCTATATTTTCAAAACGGACACAAAATAGAGCGGACAAAAACGGACAAAAATGGACAAAAACGGACAAAAATAGAAATAACATTTAGGTGCTTCCTCAATCCTCCTCCTACTCTTCCTCCTGGTTCTTCCTGATCTTCCTCAGTCCTCTTCCTCCTTCCCTCCTCAGTCATCCTACTACTCCTCCTCCTCGTCCTCAGTCCTCCTCATCAGTCCTCAACAGTCCTCCTCCTCCCCAGTCGTCCTCCTCCTCCTGAATCCTCCTCCTGGGTCCTCCTCCTCCTCTTCATCCTCCTCCTCTTCCTCCTCAGTTCTCAGTCCTCCTCAGTCCTCCTCATCCTTCTCCTCAGTCCTCCATCCTCCTCCTCAGTCCTCCCCCAGTCCCCCTCCTCCTCCTCCTATTCAGTCCTCCTCCTCCTCCTCAGTCCTCCTCCTTCTCAATCCTCCTCAGTCCTCCTCCTCCTCCTCCTGAGTCCTCCTCCTCCTCCTCCTCCTCCTCTTCCCTCTCAGTCATCCTCCTCAGCCATCCTCCTCAGTCCTCCTCCTCCTCAGTCCTCCTCATCCTTCTCATCAGTCCTCCTCCTCCTCAGTCCTCTCCCAGTCCCCCTCCTTCTCCTCCTCCTATTCAGTCCTCCTCCTCCTCCTCCTCCTCAGTTCTCCTCAGTCCTCCTTCTCATTTCTCCTAAGTCCTCCTCCTCCTCCTCCTCCTCAGTTCTCCTCAGTCCTCCTTCTCATTTCTCCTAAGTCCTCCTCCTGAGTCCTCCTCCTCCCTCTCAGTCATCCTCCTCAGCCATCCTCCTCAGCCATCCTCCTCAGCCATCCTCCTCAGTACTCCTCAGTCCTCCTCCTTCTCAGTCATCGTCAGTCTTCCTCGTCAGTCCTCCTCAGTCCTCCTCCTCCTCCTGGGTCCTCCTCCTCCTCGGTCCTCCTCCTGGGTCTTCCCGATCCTCCCCAGTCCTCTTCCTCCTCCCGGCTCCCCTCCTCAGTCCTCCTCCACTGTTCGGTACCCTATATTTTCAAAACGGACAAAAAATAGAGCGGACAAAAACGGACAAAAATGGACAAAAACGGACAAAAATGGAAATAACATTTAGGTGCTTCCTCAATCCTCCTCCTACTCTTCCTCCTCTTCATCCTCCTCCTCTTCCTCCTCAGTCCTCAGTCCTCCTCAGTCCTCCTCAGTCCTCCTCCTCATCCTTCTCCTCAGTCCTTCATCCTCCTCCTCAGTCCTCCCCCAGTCCCCCTCATCCTCCTCCTATTCAGTCCTCCTCCTCCTCCTCCTCAGTCCTCCTCCTTCTCAGTCCTCCTGAGTCCTCCTCCTCCTCCTCCTCCTCCTCTTCCCTCTCAGTCATCCTCCTCGGCCATCCTCCTCAGTCCTCCTGGGTCCTCCTCCTCAGTCCTCCTCCTCCTGGGTCCTCATCCTCTTCATCCTCCTCCTCTTCCTCCTCGGTCCTCAGTCCTCCTCCTCAGTCCTCCTCATCCTTCTCATCAGTCCTCCTCCTCCTCAGTCCTCTCCCAGTCCCCCTCCTCCTTCTCAGTCCTCCTTAGTCCTCCTCCTTCTCCTCCTGAGTCCTCCTCCTCCTCCTCTTCCCTCTCGGTCATCCTCCTCAGCCATCCTCCTCAGTCCTCCTCAGTCCTCCTCCTCAGTCCTCCTCCTCCTGGGTCCTCCTCCTCCTGTTCATCCTCCTCCTCTTCCTCCTCGGTCCTCAGTCCTCCTCCTCAGTCCTCCTCCTCATCCTTCTCATCAGTCCTCCTCCTCCTCAGTCCTCTCCCAGTCCCCCTCCTTCTCCTCCTCCTATTCAGTCCTCCTCCTCCTCCTCCTCCTCAGTTCTCCTCAGTCCTCCTTCTCATTTCTCCTAAGTCCTCCTCCTGAGTCCTCCTCCTCCTCTTCCTCCTGAGTCCTCCTCCTCCTCCCTCTCAGTCATCCTCCTCAGCCATCCTCCTCAGCCATCCTCCTCAGTCCTCCTCCTTCTCAGTCCTCTTCAGTCCTCCTCCTGAGTCCTCCTCCTCCTCAGTCATCCTCCTCAGTTCTCCTCCTCCTCCACCTAGTTCCTCCTTCTGGGAAAAATTCTCAAAATGTTTGTCCGCTAATGTCCACCAATGTCCGCTAATGTCCACCAATGTCCGTCCGAGTCCGCCAATGTCCGTCCGGGTCCGCAAATGTCCGTCCGAGTCCGCCAATGTCCGTCCGAGTCCGCCAATGTCCGTCCGTGTCCGCCAATGTCCCAAAAAACACGTCCGTTGTCTCATAGAATCCAAAAAGGACAGGACATAGGCGGACATAGACGGACATGACACCCCCCCCCCCCCCCCCCCCCCCATTAAAACTTTCTCACACGTACTTTACTCACAGGACAAGACTTGGAAAACAGTAGCCTAGGGTAATTTAATTTAGATGTGTGTGACCAGCCAGTTATAATGTTTGGAAAATAATATTTGTGCAGTCAAAGTCTTTTACGGTCCAATCAAGCAGGGCGTGGTTATGTTGATTAGCTAGTAGCGCACGTTTTAGCTTTCCTCGCAAGCACATTACACTAGTAGTAAAATCAGTCATTCTGAACTTTGGGGTTAAGATGTTAAAAATTTTGGTTGATCTAGTGTTGTGATTGTCAGGTGGGTCTGCCTGACAGATTAGAAGGCAGGGTTTCCTTGATGAACATGTGTAACCCTTATGTAAGGATATTGGAGCACGGAATTTCATTATCTTGTAGAGCTCGAGGTAACTGTATTGTAAATAGCAAGTTTGACAAAGGGATTACGTTTATTTTACCCGGAGTTCGTTTAAGTTTAGTATTGTAAATAGTTAATTTGACGAATGGAATACGTCTATTTTACCCTGAGTTATGTTTTAGTTCAATCTTGACACAATTTTAAAATTATAATTTAATTATTTTATATATATGTATTGTCCATAACTAGGGTGGCCTGCTAACAGAACCATGATCTGCCTTGATTCATCCTTCAGCACAGAAAAAAGCTCCTTTTTTTATACATTATGATTACAGAGGATCTGATATTTAGATATATATTGCTGTGCTGTAAAAATTGACTTTATTTATTTATTTATTTATTTAACTGTGGTATGTATATAGATTTTGTATAGCTAGAATATTATTATGCTTGAATATCGGTTTGGTGTGCTCTTTTATGAAGAATTTTTGGTCTAGTTTCTGTTGTCCTATAGGCCTAGTACGTGCACAAGTCTTAAACTTATCAAGGTACGCCAGTCTATCACCAAATAGTACTCTGAGACAGTACTTCTGAGCAGTAAATAATGAGCTTTAAATACGTTGCTTCGCTGCCCCACCCCATACAGATATACAGTAGGAAAGATGTGATTCGAACAGGGTATAATATAATTGTTGGTGTAGAAATTCTGGAAGGGAGCAGCGGAGTCTACATAAAGTGGATGTGGAATGATTTAGAGTTCGCTTAAGAGCTTTGATGTGATCTTCCCATGATAGGTTCTCGTCAATTATAACACCCAGAAATTTTGCGGATGAAACCTTTTTGATTGGAAAGTTGTCTATAGTTAGTACAACTTCAGGGTGTGATAAAATCTCTGATTTAGAACCTGCCATGGTGGGTTTGAAGTGTATGTAGCAGCACTTGGACATGTTTATATGTAACTCATTCGCTCTCATATAAGACTGTAATGATGACAGAAGCTCATTTCCTCGTTCATATGCCTCACGTTTTGTTTTGCCGACAACAAATATATTGGTATCATCAGCAAAGGTAACAAATGATCCTAGTTTAGAACTGTTTGTGATGTCGTTCATATAAAGAAGAAATAGGAGAGGTCCAAGAATTGAACCCTGCGGGACACCAAATTGAATAGATAGGGTATCTGATTTTTCTCCTACAACTTCGGTGTATTGTTGCCTGTTTGTCAAGTAGCTTTTTATGAGGTTATTTGCAACTCCTCTCACTCCACATCCCTCTTATTTTATAAGAAGTGTTGAATGATCGATGGTGTCAAAAGCTTTGCTTAGGTCAATGAATATTCCTAAAACATGATTCTTAAGTTTAAGAGATTTCGTAATTAAATCTACAGAGTAATTAACTGCATGAGATGTAGAGTGAGATTTCCTAAATCCAAACTGTGTCTTCGATATAACTCCCTGGGAGCTAACAAATCCGTATATTCTAGAATATATGAGCTTTTCAAAGATCTTACCGAAGACGGGCAGTGTGGAGATAGGACGGTAGTTCTCGATTTCTTCTGGGTTACCTTTCTTATATACAGGTGTTATTTTACCAGTTTTCAGGACATCAGGAAATATACCTTGGGTCATAAGGATATTGATGTAATTCGACAATACAGGTGCAATTACATGAGATGACTTTTTTACTACACTTATATGGGAATGTCACTGGCTTTACCATTTTCGAACTCGCTTATGATTTTCAATATTTCGTTCGAGGAGCAATCTTCTAGCCTAATATTTTTTTCATTTTTTGGGTTCAGGAAGTCATAGAAAGTTTTCATGGGTAATATATGCAGGCCATTAGATAGATTATTCAGTGTCTCATTAAGCTTTGGTGCAATAGAGACAAACCAAGCATTGAATCCATTAGCAATTGCTCTTCTATCAACTATTCTTTGGTTATCAATGATAAATGGGGGCTTGGTTTGCCTCTTCTTTTTGCCCCTGAGTTCGTTAATAATTTGCCAGGTTTTCTTGCTGTTTTCACAGTTGTTTAGAATTTCGTTACAGTAATGCCAACGTTTGGCAGCTTTAATGATAGCTTTGAGCATCCTACGATAATCACTAAATACTTGGTAGAGCAATATATTACCACCAGGGTTCTTATTAGTAACAGTGTCAGACCAATCCTTACGCAGTTCATGCTTCCTTTCTACAGACTGGATGATACTGTCTGTAATCCATGGGTTAAGTTTGGGAGTTCTTTTTGTCACTTTTGGTACCTCCAGTTTGCAGTGTTTGTCAAGTGTCTGGTCAAAACATGCCGTAAACTCATCAAATTCTATTGAAGGAGTGAGCTGGTTTACCTTCACTTCAAGTTCAGTTACAAAGCTTTTTAATTTGGAACTCGAGTAATCATAATAGCGGACATGTTTCTGAGGTTCTGTATTGCGAGGGGTCTCTACTGAAGTGAAGGTAAATATAGGGGCATGCTCACCAAGCCGTTCCTCAATAACACCTGATAAGACTATATTCTCAATTTTATTTGTTAAAATGTTATCGATGCAGGAACTTTTACAGTTTTGACGAAAATGTGTTGCAATGGAGATAGTCGGGTAAAAGCCATTTCTGTAGAATGTATCCTCAAAGAGCTGGGAACTGGTAGAAATATTAAGTATGTTTGAGTTAAAGTCTCCCAACAAATTGACAGTTTTCCCATTTAGCTGCTTTGCAAGTAATTCAAGGGTTTCACAAAAGCTATCAAAGCAGCCATTGGGGGGGGGGGTCGGTAAATGACTCCATGAACAATTTTGCAGCCTGCACTATCTGTGGTTTCAACAAAGAGGCTCTCAATATTTGTAGTACAGAGTGACACGTTTTCTAAAACCACAGTGTTTAAATGGTCAGATACATAGAGTGCAACGCCTGTGCCTTTTTTCTTACCTGCCAATGTTTCTTGATAGAATCCTGTGTATGCTGGAATTTGGTACAGGCCCTGCTGTGCAGGATCAGTATTGGTTTCAGCAAGACCAATCATATCAAACGAGTGCCCTATACTTTTGAGTTCAATTAGGAAGCTATCAAAGTTAGATGCATTTCCATCTATATTGTAGAATAAAGTTGATAACATAGATTTTTTTGAGGAATTGAGCTGCTTGATTGCATTTAAGAATTCGGATTTAGAGTAGCGACGGCAACGTTCAAGTACAAGGGCATATGATGCAATTAAGGCATCCTCCTGGTTTCTGTTATCATAGAATCTATCAGAATCAATAGATTCCTCATCAGATGGAAATGGACAGTACCGTTCCTCTGCAGAACTGGCACACTCGCAGCACATCCATAGTCCATTTTTGCATGAATATTTAGCTGCTTTGAAACACTTAGTATGGATGGCATTATTACAGTTTTCACACTCTAGTAAGGGTTGTCCGATGTTAATAGATCTACTACATGGCTCACACACATCTTTAATCATTTTCATAATCATTTTTACTAAGTGGGGTTGTTAGACCCCACTGACTGGTTGTGTTTTCCACGTCTTGTCCGCTCTTGCCTCTCTCTCACGTACACCCAATGCTTCACACATCTCACAAATTTAGTAATACCATAAACTCCTAAATGAATATCATCACCACCTCTGGTCAGGTTGGTGGCAAGGAGTCCCCTACTATCTAAGAAGTGACCAACTCCAAGGTGCCACACACTCTGGTTGAAGTTGACACTCAACATTTCTCCAACAAGCCGATTGAAGGTCATAATGTTTTTGTTCATTTGAGGCAATCTGGATGGGAGGACTGCTGCGACAAATATTTTGGTACTAGGGCAGAGCTTTCTTATCTGTTGAATCTTTAAGTGGAGAATGTCAACCAGCTGATGGATTTCATTCTCTCCTCTAAGGTTTTCTACCCGGAGGTCATTGGTACCACAAACGATAACAACATTGCTGAAGTGGAGGTGGAGGTTCTATTATTTATATTAAAAACAGTTGTAATGCTTCATTAGTGAGCTCATTTTTAAAAGCACCAGATTCTTTAGCTATTAATGTCAATACCTCTGGTGGATTGATTAGTATTTGTTGTATTTATAGGTCTACTTCTTTGAATTTAGAACAGAAAAATGTGTTATTATCTTGCATCAAGAACATGTCTAGTGAAAAGAATGTTTTTGAAACCATTATCATTGGAGATTTTAACCTACCTAATGTATCTTGGGAAACTGGTAGTGTAAATAGTGGTATTTCTAGTAAGAGTCAGGTTTTAATGATTCAAAAAAAGTATATTGATTTATTTAATGACAGTGGTTTGACGTGGTACTTTACTATCGAAACAACCAGAAGACGGCTTTTGAAAGATACTCTCCAGGAGAGTCTTCTTGATCATGTTTTGTATACAAATGATGCTCTTGTCAACGGTTGTAAGATCGTTTCTCCGCTTGGCAAAAGTGATCATGTTGGGATACTTGTCGAACTGGTTGTTTCGCCCAATACTAACAAAAGTCCCAGACAAAAGATTTTGAAGCCTATTTGGGGTAAGATTTCCTCAGAAGAGTTATTTAACTTTAGTATGAATAATATTGACTGGGATTATAGTTGTACAAATAATGTTCAAGATATGTGGGTTGAACTTCATGGTAAATTGGAGTCTGTTGCTGCAGCTGTCCCAGCTGCTTCGTTTGGGGACCGGTTTTTGGTACACCGGCCAATGTTTACAAAATCATATGATACATAACAATATAATTGATATTAATCCTTCGGATATTAACTTGAGGTGTGCAAATAGCAAGCAGCGTATTTTTGAGGTGGCAGAAATTAAAGCTAAAGTAAAATATGAAAAGGAGATTACGTCTAATTTAAAACAGAATTGTAAATCTTTTTACTCGTATTTGCGTAATAAACGTCAAGTTAAATCAAGTGTTGTTTCTTTAGATAGAGGGGATGGTACACGCACAGATAGTTCATCTGAGTCAGCTGATGTACATGCTAGTGCCTTAAGTTCTGTGTTTGTGCGTGAACCACCTGGCCCTCTTCCTCAAAATGAGAGTTTAAGTTATAACAAAGAGGTCATTGATAATATGGAAATTAGCAGTTCTGATATCAAGAAGCAGCTTTTAAAGCTTAATGTTTTTAAGAGTTCTGGTCCGGATGGCGTTCGTCCAAAGTTGTTGAAATCCTTAGCATACGATGAAAAGTTTGTTGAAGCTGTAACTAAATTATTTGTTAAGGAGTCCTGCCTGACATTTGGAAGACAGCATCTGTTGTAGCATTGTTTAAAAAGGGTGTGAAATCTGATCCCTTAAATAATAGACCTGTCTCATTAACTTGTATTTTGTGCAAAGTGTATGAAAAGTTGGTGAGGGCACATTTACTAACGTTTTTAGAAGAACGAATTTCAAAGCATCAGCATGGATTTGTGAAGGGTAAATCTTGTCTATCTAATCTCTTAGAGACATTTGATAATTATATTCTTGATATTTTAGACGAATGTGCTCCTGTCGATCTTTTGTATTTTGATTTTAGTAAGGCTTTTGACACAGTCGGCAGTCCCCCACTTTAGACTTCTATCTAAATTGGAGGGGTTTGGGGTCAAGGGAAAAGTTTTAGATGTTATAAAAGACTTTCTGACAGACAGAACCATGAGGGTTTGTGTAGAAGTACAATGGTCTGAGGTGAAACACGTGTTATCTGGTGTTCCCCAGCGGTCAGTATTGGGTCCTTTGCTATTTATTCTTTATATATAAACGATTTACCTGACATTGTTAAAAATAAGATTAAATTATTTGCAGATGATCTCAAGTTAGTTTGTAATGCAGCTAACCATGGAAGTGTATCTGATGATATTTTAGAACTCGAAAATTGGGAGAGTATTTGGCACTTAAACTTCAATCATGCCAAGTGTAAAGTAGTTCATATTAATCTGAATAATAATCCTAACTTATACTATATTGTTAATGGAGTAGAACTAAAAGTATCTGCACAGGAAAAGGATTTGGGGGTTATTACCCATAGCTCTTTGCTTTGGAATGAACAGATAAAAGCATGTATTTCTAAAGCAAATCGATGATCTGCTGGATTGTAAGGAACTTAGTTATTAGAGAACAGGTTGTAATGATAGCTATTTATGAAGCTTTGATAAGACCTCATCTTGAGTATTGTGTCCAATTGTGGAATCCAGTTGCGGCTCATGGAAGTTGGGGGACTGTTTTGGAGCTGGAGAGCGTCCAGAGGCGGTTTACCCATCTTATTAATGAGGTGGGTACTCTTCCATACAGCCGTAGACTGGATATTCTCAATTTGACAACGCTGGCAGAGCGGCGAATACGTGGGGACCTTATTAAAGCTTTTAAAGTAACTAGTGCAAGTGGTTTGACTGAATATGGATCGGGTTTGTTCAGAATGAGCAGATCTGGTGACTGGTCTTACTCTTGTTTCAACCAATAGATGTAGTAAGAGTGTAACTAAAGTAAAGAATCTCCAGTCTTCTTTTTTTTCGGAGCGAGTCATTCCTTATTGGAACAAACTCCCTTCAGATGTCAAGAACTGCTCGACAGTTTTAAGCTTTAAAGTTAGATTGGAAGGATTTAAGAAATAAATGATTTCTAAAAACAGTGTAAATGATTTTAGAAATGGCTACAGCTGACACTATTAATGCTAAGTACCAAACAACAAGTGGGAGGTGGATCGTTGGTATACCTTTAAATCGATTTAACACCGCAATTCCAGTCGCAAGCCTGGGACCACTACTAGCATAGTCACAACATCTACAAAGCTGCCATATAGCCTGACTGACAATTTTCTCGACTGACTGACAATGTTTCTTCTTTTTCCCCATTTAGAATACAAAGATTAGTACATTTTAACTTATGATTAATATTATATTTTTACCTATAGTTTACCTAGATTTTATTTTTGGAATGTTTGAACGAATGAAGTTTTAGGGAAAATTGAAGGACCTAGTTATTTAAGCAATAAGGAGAAACATAATGAATATCTTTGGTTCCATCCTTTTGTGGCGAAGAAGCGTTTTGTAAATCTTTATTCCACTGGGAAGTATTAATGAATTATTTATAGATAATGCATTAGATTTTATTAATTAATAGAATTGAATTTAATAAATTATTAATGTTGATGGAAAAATATATTTATTTAAATTATTTTTCTATTTAGTGCAATGATATTTTGTAGACACTTGTGATGATGTTATGTCATAATCTTTACTTACTTACTTACTTACTTACTTACCATGCATATACTGGCATACGCCCACATGTTGCGTATGCAATGTGTAACAACATACAACAAACAAAGATGGAACCTTACAAAATGAGTGAAATAGGACAACACACGTGTACAATCTCAGCCGTGCAGTATGACACCCTGATCGTATAAATTTACAGTACGTTGATGCAATGATGTGCTTTGTAGCATTTGCAATTATCTGTGTGTTAAAAGTTAAAACTAGTAAAACAAATTTTTAGTAAAACAAATTTTATTTTATACCCACAATCAATTCATATTTAGTTCAAATATTTAAAGTCAAAATAACCATTTCACATAAGTGGTCATATTATAATAAAATAATTTGTGATAAATTAATAAATTAATTTACACTCAAAAATGAACAAAATATACACAATTTTTACCTATAGTGCAACACTGGTTCAGTACAGCGGCTGATCGAAAAAGTTTGATTTGATTTACTAACTACAGTGTACAGCGTACATGAAAAAATTACTTGCTGAATCTTTTAATACTAGACACATTTTAATTCAGATGTTGTTCAATGAGTTAGCCACAAAAATGTTCAAATTATGTAGGAGGGTAAAGGACACAATTGCTAGTAGTGCTTCTTTGTGCCCGTTGACTACAATGAACATTTTGCAGAGTTTCTCCAGACGGCTTTTATCGGAGTGCGTGTTATTTACTTGGTTATG
This sequence comes from Bolinopsis microptera, assembly GCF_026151205.1. Classification (NCBI taxonomy): domain Eukaryota; kingdom Metazoa; phylum Ctenophora; class Tentaculata; order Lobata; family Bolinopsidae; genus Bolinopsis; species Bolinopsis microptera. The sequence continues at coordinate 4,605,027 of NC_087082.1, read as the reverse complement.
CACAAGCCAGGCCAACATTTTGTTTTTGTGTCAGCCGTGCTACCAGGTTGCAGAGTATTATAAACACTAAACAATTATACACTATACAAATTTGCTAATACAATATCATGCAGAGTCCGATCTAGCTGCAAACGTCAGACACCACAGTTCAGCCGCCAAGTACCGTTTAAGTGAACACCGAAACACGAGGTTTAGGTGTCATTTTGTAAATCACTTTATGGATGGATAATTCAGTAATTGTTGAAGAAAATTACAGTCACTGCCACCTATAGCGTTATGTCATGGGTCTGATTAACGGCCAAGAATAAACGTACGTGCGCGCTTAAGAAACCCGCGCAAATGTTGAGGTAGGGAGTAGCTGCGGCGCGCTTTTAACATATATTACGTATAGCGCCGTACGGAAACGGCAATATTTAAGTAATTAAGTATTTGTTTACATAAATTCCACGTTTTTATCAATAATCTAGCATGGTCCAAAACTGTTAAAGTTGTCATTATGCCACTCATTATCGAACCTGCTTTGGGCATCTAGAAGAGATCGGTTTAGCCTTGATTTGATTGAGTTACAGGATGTGTTCACAAAGTCAGGTTTATTCTGTGGATTGGAGTCCTTGAATTGATTCCAAAGCCAAGAAGATTTATAAATAAAGTTATGGCTTGGCTTTGGTGGTATTAGACGGTCATCCCTCAGTTCAGACATGTTAAGTAAAGAGTAGAGAGATATGGGTACCCTATATTTCACTATTTTAAAAAGTTCAGTTATAGTACGAAGTTTGTAAAGATTATGAACAGTAAGGAGTTTATGACTGTTAAATAATGGTTTGGTTGATTCCTTGGAATAGAATTCAGCTCCTAGTTTTTGACAACATAAGGGTCTAACAAGTTTATTATGAACTACCGATTTAGAGCGGACACACTTTGCACATGGTTTAATACATGGATTAACAGAGTTATTAACATTAGACTCATATTTACCCAGTATTTTACATTGAATAGGTCTAGAACGAGCACATGTTTTGAATTTGTTTTGGTATGAGTTTGCATCTCCAACAAGAATTTCGCCGCGGTAACACCACGCACGATCAAATTTCCCTACTGCCTACAATGTTATTGTTCTACTTTATTGTATCCCAGAGTGGTGTTTGGCGCACGTGATAATCGTTTATATTATATTAGGCGTGCAGAACTTGAAAAATTCTGCGCGCATCTGAGGTGTCGCCGTCGATCTGTGTATGTGGTTTGGTTGTAGATCATTTCATACTTTGCGCGGTTTTGTTTCGTGTTAATAGCAATAACGATGCGTATCATGTCACCGGTCACGTCATATTACTGCATCGTATGCCAACTTTATTGACTTGTGACTGTAATAAAATATTCTGCCTCGTATTAGTTATTATTTTTATCTAATATAAACTAATACATTATAATGCTTACTCGACACATCTATACTTATAGCACCATTGATTTTCGAGCCTTTTATTTGATATACGATTCTTTAAAAGCATACCGCAATCTTGATATTAGCTCCTTGAATGTAAATGTAAAGTAACATCTGTTCTCAACTATGTATTTCTATGCTTTTTACCATTCAGTGTCGATTAACTGTATAATAATCAGCCACGAGTTTATCAGCTGATATCATAATTTTATTTGTTTTGACTTGCTGAATTTTATCACTCGGTAATTAATTAAGCTTGTCTCACCAAAATAACACTTAAATTTATGATTGATCCGTGTGTAACAGTCGTCAAGCACCAAAAACTGGTTGCTATGCCTGTAATTAAATAACACATAACTGGCGTCGCGCGCGCAAAATAGACTCCTTTTATACACATAATTATAGGGGAGCGGTCTATATTGCGAAGGAGCAGACTTTTGTCGACATCGTAGGACCGCCGGGCCACCTCATATATCCAAACCCGATTACTTATTCCCTACGATCTTTTTGCCTTCGGCAAGAGTAGGGAAAAAAATTATTCTAATACATCTCTTCTGTGTTAAGAATACAGGGTTGATAACTTGGTTAGAGACACCACCCCATACTGAGATGGCGAACGTAAGGTGTGATTCAAATAGTGTGTGGTATATCTGCTTGTGCAGTTTTATAGGTAGACAGTTTTTTTATGCGGTAAATACGTCCACAAGCACTTCTTAGTTTCTTATTTAGTGATTCGATGTGAGGTTTCCAGTTCAGTTTATCATCAATCAGCACACCTAGAAACTTAGTTGTTTTAACACGTATTATTATGGAGCCGTCTATGGAGAGATTTAAATCATCAGGTGTACTGCATGTAGACGATTCATTTACACGTTTGTTTGGGGAGAAATACATATAACAGCTCTTCTTAGCGTTAATATGTAGTAGATTACATTTCATGTATCTAGAAATAGACGAAAGAATATCGTTAGCTACATTATAAACGTCTTTTTTCGAGTCTGCAGAAACGAATAGGTTAGTGTCGTCAGCAAATAAGATAAACTTGCCTTTATTAGATACGTTGCATAGGTCATTTATATACAGGAGGAATAGTAAGGGACCAAGAACAGAGCCTTGGGGAACTCCCCACTCAACAGGAAGTTTATCGGAGTTTTCATTTAAGACGTGAACATATTGGCTCCGGTTTGACAGGTAACTTTTTATCAAATTCAGTGCGTTGCCCCTAATTCCGTAATTATTTAATTTGAATAAAAGCTTCTCGTGAGATATCGTGTCGAAAGCCTTACTTAAATCAATGAAAATGCCAAGAACGTGTTTCCTGTCTTTTAAGTGTGATTCGATATGGCTAACAGATAAGTTCAGTGCGTGGCTTGTTGAGTGACCCTTTCTAAATCCAAATTGGTTCTCATAAATGATTCTTTTAGCAATTAGGAAGCTGTACATACGTTTATAAATAAGTTTCTCTAAAATTTTTCCAAATACTGGTAAGGTTGATATTGGCCTATAGTTTTCAAATAGTTCCTGATTATCTTTTTTATAGATGGGACTTATCTTTCCTAATTTAAGTTCATCTGGGAATATCCCCTGTTGCATGCAATGGTTAAAGTGCTTGGCTAAAAAGGGAGATATTATTCTAGCAGACTTTTTTATAACGTGAATTGGAATGTCACTAGATTTACCATTTGTGAACTCATTAATAATATCTATAATTTCATACTGTGTACAATCACTTAGATATATACTTGACTCACAGGTTTTAGGTAAGAAGTTTGAGAATGAGGGAATTGCATCCAGGGTTATATAATCTTCAGAATAATTTTCATTTAGTTTGGATGCAATCGACTGAAAATATTTATTGAATTCATTAGCAATCATCCTACGATTTATTATTTTTTTATCGTTAAGGATAAAACATGGCTTTATTTCACGCCTGGATTTTCCACGAATAGTGTTTATGATTTCCCACGTTTTCTTACTATCACCAGAGCAGTCAGTTAATTTACCTGCATAATGATTCTTCTTGACACGGTCAATAAGTACCTTGAGATGCTTCCTGTAATCCTTATATTCAAGGTATTTTTTTGCTATATTCATACAAGTGAGGCAATTACACTCCTCGCGTTTAATATTATTATTATTAGTTAGCAATAAACATTTTTTCTTCTGAGACTTTTTCCACAAATCATAGAGCGAGTCTTTCGTTCGAATTGAGGTAACAATACCACTAGTAATCCATGGGTTGTTCAAAGCGTTACGTTTAGATAATTTCGGTTTGTCAAGTTTGAATGCCTCGTCTAGGTGCTTCTGAAAAGTAGTGCAGAAACTACTGAAGTTTTCAGGAGGATTGGTATGTAGTTCATTATCAATTGATGTGAGAAAGGCGTCTACATTTGAGGTGCTATAGTCGTAATATTGTGCGTGTTTAAGTTTAGGTTCATCAGCTACAAAATTAAGACAACTATTGATTTGAAAGATGGCATGGTGGTGAGAAACATTGAGTTGCAACGTTCCTGTAAACAACGTGCTTTCGATTTCATTAGTGAAAATATTATCAATACAGGATGGTTTACATCCAGGCTTTTCGTGTGTTTGGATAGATATCGTTGGTGAGTACCCTAATCCGAGCATTATGTTTTCTAATTCTTGTGTGCATCTTCTATTGCCGTTATGGAGGTTAATATTAAAATCACCCATTACATGTACATTTAACTTTGGGAGTTTACCCATAATTACTTGTAGCTCAGCGAGAAACTCGTCAATGTCTCCACTAGGGGGTCTATAGATTACTCCTACGTTTATAGTTTTAGATTCTTGATGAATAGTCACAAAGAGGCTTTCTAAATTACTGGTGACGTTTGATACATCTACATTAACGACTGCATTAAAAGCATTGTGAACATAAACTGCAACGCCCGTTCCTTTCGATTTGTTATGCATTGTAGTCTGGTAGAAACTATTGAATCCATTAATAGGGTAAACGGAACTCTCTTCTGGGCTAATATTGGTTTCGGCAAGGCCTATGATAGGGAAATTGTGTTTGAGGCACTCTAATTCAGATATGAGATGGTCGAAGTTGCTTTTATTGCCGTCGATATTCAGGAAGAAAGAGCCACCATTTTTATGAAGATCGGCACTAAGTTCGTTATTAAATTTGTTGGTGGAGTAAGGCTTACAATATTCTAGAACTTGTGACATTTTCAGAATCAAGGGGTCGTTGTTATTGTTATCCGACTTACTAATCATATCTTTAAACGGGTTGTACTGTTTAAGGATTAGCGCTTTGCACTGATTACAAAAGTAATTTGAGTTGATCACGGTTGCTTCAGAGTTTTTGAAACATTTTTCATGTATAATGCAATTACATTTAAAACATTCAACAAATTTTTGACCTAAACATAAGCTCTTAAGGCAGTGACTGCATTTTTCCTTATTTGAGAAAGTTACCATACCTGGTAACTGTACCCGCCTCCTCCTCTGGCAACTGAACTGAAGGGTCTTTCCGTCAGCTCTGCTAGTCGGTCCTCTTCGTTTATCAACTCCTCGGTGGAGCCTGGAAAATATGGTTTGTTTAATTAGGCCAGCAAGGACCCTAGCACCTAGTTCGTTAAGGTGAAGCGTGTCAGGCCTGTTTTGTCGATCAACTGTCTTGGACAATTGATGGACCAACATGCCATAATGATCAGCAAAGCCATTAAAACCTTGCACACTCTGAACACCAGAACTCATAGATGTAAGACCGTTCGTCAGCAGTTCATTAAACAAGTTAACTTTTCTATTCAAATCAGCAATTTTAGTAGGAAGCAGCGGGCAAACATAAACAAAACATTTAGGGTTCAGCAGCTTAATTTCTTTTATTTTTGTTAACAGCGAACTACATACACTTCTGACGTTACTTTGAGGTTGCTTTATATCATTTATCCCGCACATGATAACAACATTGCTGTAGGATTGACAGCTGTAAGGGTCAATGTTGTTGATTATAGGCGCCCATTCTTTAAGGCCAGGCATGAGTTCACCAAATGTATTACGTTTATTAGTCCCAAACTTGAGCATTCCTGTATTTGAATCTCCTATCAAGATTGTAGAGTTTTTGTTCTTCCAGTTAACTGATCTGAACGTGAGGCTATATCTGATGTCCTGGGTGACGTTACCTTCTGGAATTGAATGAGTGAAAAAGTCTTGTGATTTTCTTGTCATATGATAGAGTGATCGGTGGGTGGATGTTAGGTCAGACTTGACACCAGACTTTTTGTCAAGGAACTGGATGGAGCATTCTTGGCCGAGGGACAGTGTGAAAATGGATGATTCGACATCTATACTAGTGGGCTCGTCGTCTGAGTGGCTGGGAAGTGAACTATTAGGGCCTTCGTACCTATTTATGAGACATGAATTGATGACAGGAGGTGAAGGATGCCTCTCAGGATGTGACTTGAAGGTGGGGTGCTGTTCGTAGAATAATTCCTTTTGTAGGACATTGATTTTCTCCAGTATCGGCTGAAGCACCAGGGGGATTGGGGTTGCATCGGCACCAGATTTGGAACCTGTATACGTGTAAGGAGCTCCGAATGCAACAGTTGAGCGGCCTGATTCAGACACAAATGACAATGACTCTAGTGATGTGGTGATATTTGAGGCTGTATCTTCATTGATGAATTCTAGTTTGAGGTCGGTGAAGCTTTTCTGATTGTGCTCTATGGTAGTTGTGGGTTCAGGGACAACTGTGGGTGGGTGGGTGAGTGGGTGGGTGGGTGGTGTGACACGACTAGGATGGACCCAGGGCTGAGAGCTTGATGGTGCTTGGGTGATTTGAGGGCTGCTTGAGGAGGCAGTTGATTTCTTAAGGTCATCCATACTAGACTGAAGCTCAGTGATCTGATTTTTCATAGTTTTAAGTTTCTCATCAACCTGACCTTCTTGGAGGGTCCGATGTTGAATATGTAGCTCAATGTCTCCTAGCTTGAGTATTCTCTCAGAAATGGTCTTGGTGGTAGCTCCGAGATCGTTTGTGTTGGATATCAGCGAAGTTAGTTTCTCCTCCATTTTCATGACAGTTTCTTCAAGATCAATGTTTTTATTCCTCAGATTAGACATATTGAGAAGTAAAGTCTCGATCTGTTGGTTGTTACGGATGGTCACGCCAGGGGCACTGAAACAAAGCGGACAGAGCCAATCCTCTATCTGTGTAACAAACTGTTCGGAAATACCTTTTAGATTACAACAATTGCTGTGCCAGGTTTGAGGGCAAGAGGTACAATCAATAATCCATGAGGTTTTATCACTAGTTCCACAGGGACATTTATCATACCTGATGTCCGGTTTCGAGGTTTCTCCTGATTTGGTGGCTTTCTTCGGGGCCTTTTTGGCTGGGTCCTTTGCTATATCCTTTGCTGTACGGTTGGGGGTTGCTGCGGTCTTGGTGCGTGACTGAGGTGTCCAAACGAGGATTGGACACCCTACAACATGATTTCACAAAGATCATGCAAGCGCTTACATTCAAACCTTTGAGTAGAATAAGAAGCTTTATATCACGATTAGATATTTCCAAATACTATTACTATTTCTATTTTCAAGCACCAGCCACCAGATAATAATTTGAGGGCATCCAGGGACGCCTAGACACCCTCAATAGCCACCTCTGAAATCAAGCACGATTTACACGATTTTACACGATTAGAAAATTTATTTGTTATACTGGAATAATAACAATTTTAAAATATAAAATAAATCACTTCCCTCTGAAGTAGAACAGATGATGGGAGAGCTTCAAACATGGCGATGGAGGGAAGCGGTGTCTCACCGCTGGGAGGTAAATTAATACCCGTATCGCGATGGTAAAATTTTATGATATGAGATCTCAAGTAAAAAATAACACAAAAAATAAAAAAAATGAAATTGATACATTCGAGAAGATATCGTGATTACATGGTAGCCATCCATGATCCCCATTTAGCCCTAGGTTTTGTATATGAAGCAAATGGTTCTTAAATCTCTTTTTAAATAGTGAAATTGACAAAATATGATACGGTACATCATGATCAAGGAGATAATTTAAAATTTTGGATGCATTAAAAACAAAATTACTATTCTTGGTCTTAGACATTGAGAATTTAGGATATAGAAGTCTGCATGATCTACTTGACTTGCTAAACCGGCGATAAACATCAACAGGAATTTGTTCTTTAAGTAGCCTCATTGCAATACATCCAGTAAAGTATGTAAATAAGTTAAACAAGGTTAATAATTTCAAACGAAAGAACATTGGTTTCGTATGTTGAAACTTGTGATCAATCTTTATTGTTTTTCTACTCACAATACGAATACATTTTTTCTGCAACACAAACAGTTTTTGCAGCAAAGGATGGTGAAAAACAGCACCCCACAGTGGTATACAATACATTAAATATGGTTGAACAAGTGAAATATATACTTGTCTTAACACTTTGGCTGGCACTATAGAACTTATGGAGTAGAGTGATCCGCAAGATTTTGAAACTTGCGTTATTACATTGGTAATATGATCATTCCACGTTAAATTAGAATTAATAATGACTCCCAAAAATTTACACTTATTCACTTGATTAAACTGGTTGTTAAGCATTCCAACAAACTTTTGATTCTTAGGAACTTTACTACTTCCGAATTCCATAAAACAGCATTTTTCAAAATTAATGATTAACCTATTTAAGCAGCAATAGTCGTGAATCTTTGATAATACCTCATTAGCATTTTTGTAGAGTAAATTTCGGTCTTTATTTTGAAGAAAAAGGTTTAAATCATCTGCAAAGAGGATAAATTTAGCTAACTCACAAATATTTGCCAAATCATTGATAAAAATAATGAAGAGCAGGGGGCCTAACACTGACCCCTGTGGAATACCACAGGTTATTTTCAAGAGACAACTTTCGAATCCCCCATATAATAGCTAACATACTGAAACCGATCTGATAAATAACTGTTTAATAATTTAATGACATTTCCTCGAATACCATAGTTCTCCAGCTTTTCTAACAAGATATTATGCCGCACTGTATCGAAAGCTTTGGAAAAATCTATAAATATACCTAATGTAAAATTCTTATTATCGATAGCATCATGAAGATTTTCTACTGCTGAAACAAGTGCATGAAAGGTTGAGTGCTTACTGCAGAAACCAAACTGATTATCACAGAAAAGATTGTGCTTATTAAAGAAATCAGATACGTTTTTATGTATTAACTTCTCGAAAATCTTAGCAAAAAAAGGTAACATTGAAATAGGACGATAATTGCTTATATCAGAAATAGATCCTTTATTCTTATACAAAGGAATTATTTTTGCTGCTTTTAATTCTTTCGGAAAATAACCTTCATTTGCACATTTATTAAAAATATCAGCCAGTAAAGGACTTAAAGTGGTAGCTAAAAGTTTGAGGACCCTAGGAGAATAATACGTACCCTTGCTATTATTAAGCTTACTTATAACAAGCTAAATGGTACAATGGGTAAGCAGGCTGATTTTGGAGAGGGCAGACCGTAAGGATTATGCAACCACCAGGGCTACCTCTATCACTATTCTTGGTTGACCAGCTTGTGTTGTTTTGTATTGTTCTATTTAAGCAATCCAAGTCACCACACTAAAAACTCAGTCGAATAAATATACCAATGGCTGATAATAATATCTATTAAGTTAGGGATAAAATTTCCGTGTCTAAAGTATGGTTTGGAATACGGTGGGAACAATGGAGCCTCGGTAGACAGGGTTTTGATTGTTCACATGTTAATTCCTGATTTGGGGAAGGAAGTGGCGGCAGTAAGTTGGGGTTTGTGGTAAATCGGGATGTGGACACATCAGGTGTCATGGCGAACAAACTTTTGATATAATGTTTAAGAGTATAATGTCCCCATCATTCCCTAGTTTTATGGACTGGCGATGGGTTTTCCAGTGGATTCCATGTGCCTGGGTTTTCCCTTCTCTCCAGCCTCCACAGAAAGGACGTGGACATGGCCTAGCTGCTCCCCTCCTGGATGGGACTGAAGACGACAATGTGCTCTATGCTCTTGGTAAGTGTTTAATAGATCTGATAATGTGCTCAGTGTTTTTAATTCATGTACAATGTAGACAAAAATAAATATCCAGGTAATTTGACAAATCTGTAATCTATTTACATAATTCGTTTTAACTTGTACATTGCCTGATCTGTATATAAGTGGGAACATGTATAATTCATTCAAACCGCTATATACCGTGCCTCTCTATACCGGGTCACAAGATGACAAATTTTAATAATGCAGCTGATAGGTTTCACAACCTCTGCATTGGTCATTGTAACATTCAAGGAGGGCTTCTCAATTTAGCTAAAAGTAATGAACTTTCCCAACTTATTAGAGATCATAAATTAGACATACTTTCCCTAAATGAGATGAATCTTAATGATACTATTGACACAGACACCATAAATATTCCTTCCTCCTTCAACCTTATGCGATGCGACAGGCCAAACAGTTCTAGGGGTGGTTGTGGCTTAATGATAAACAAAAAACTAGCTTACACAGAATTAGTTATGGATAGTAAGCTTGATAACATTGAAGCATTATGGGTGAAGCTTAAGAATAGCAAGATCAATGTTTGCTGCTTCTATCGCTCTGGAAATTATTGCAGTGTTGATAACTTTATTGAATACATTCATTTTTGCATGAAAAAATTGAATGGGAAAAAGGTTATCTGGATTGGGGATATAAACATTGACCAGAATAATATCTCATCCACCCAGTACAAACAATTAGATATGACCTTGAGATGTTACAATCTAGTTCAAACCATTCAAGGGATAACTAGAGTTGCTAAACGTGGAGACAATGTTACCCAGACTACTATTGATGTAATATTCACTAACTGTTATGCAGATTTTGTCCAATCTTCTGTTCTTGATGAACGTATTGGAGATCATCAAGCTATTATGTGTGAGATAGATTGTAAAGTACCTATAGCTCCTAAATTTGAGAAGGTTGAAATTAGAAATCATTGTAAACGTAATGTTAAACAATTCTTAGACTATCTAGACACCTGTTCTGATTACAGTCCACTATTGGAAAGTACAGATGTTGAAGCTATCACAGCTGGCCTTTGTCATCATATTGAACAGGCATATGCAACCTTCTTCCCTTGCAAGACCATAGAAAGGCATGAAAAGTTCATACATAAACCTTCTACTGAACTTTTATATGCCATTAATCATACACATTTTCTTCTAAAGAAATTCCGTAAAAAGAAGGATAAGAGAGACAATGGAAATTGCAATAAATGTGGTACATGTAGCAAATGTATAAAGTGTAATGAGGCCTGGGATTGCTACAAGATTCAGAGAAATATTAGAAATAAATTAGCTAAAACCTGCAAAAAGGCTAATGTAATCGATGATCTACAAGTTAAAAGTGCCAAGAATGATCTTAAAGGGATATGGAAAACTATCAAACTGGCATCAAATATGACCCCTGGTACAACTAATTGTCAAACTATCAATGAGAATGATCCTGAGCTATTTAACTTTCATTTTGCAAATGTTGGATCAAGATTACAAAATCAGGCCCCCAATATTGAAAGAGTTAGTTTTACAGATTTTTTACCTCCTAGAACTTCTAATATCTCATTTGATAGATTCCAAGAAATAAATGAAACTGATATCCTAATGTATGTCGAAACGCTCAAGAATGACAAGGCCTCATATGACAATGTGCCTCTATTTTTACTTAAGCAAGCTGTACCACACATAGTTGAGCCACTGACCCACATTGTCAATCTGAGCCTTAATACAGGTGTTGTACCAACCCTTTGTAAAAAAGCTAGAGTAACTCCCATCCATAAGGCAGGAATGAAAGATGATCCTAATAATTACAGGCCAATATCCATCCTTCCACTTGTAGGAAAACTTATAGAACACTTTGTCGGCAAGCAACTCACTGATTACATGGAAGAGAACAAACTTTTCATCCGGCATCAATATGGCTTTCGGAAAAATCACTCCACAACTTATCTGATGTACGATCTGATGGACGAAATATATATGAGTAAATCTAAGTCTTATAAACCAGGAATCATCTTTCTTGATCTTAAGAAGGCCTTTGACACAGTGAATCATGAAATATTGCTTCAAAAATTGGCATATTATGGAATTGGTGGCATTGCTTTAACCTGGTTTAAGAACTTCTTATCTTGTAGATATCAATGCACTAGGATCAATGGCAATCTAAGCTCATTTTTAGAAGTTCTGAGTGGTGTACCACAAGGAAGCATCATTGGGCCTATATTATTTAGTATCTTCATAAATGACATCATTTATGCCTGTAACCTATCTAAGCCCTTTCTATTTGCAGATGATGGTGCACTATTCTTTGATCAAACCTGCAGAAGCACATTTATAAACATGAAAATAGAACTTATGACAATCTTTAAATGGCTCAGTGTTAATAAATTATCACTCAATGAAAAGAAGACTGAATTCCTATTGTTTGATTCTGTTGACCAACATGATGAAATAACCATTGATTGTAATGAGGTAACTTTCACAATCAAGGAGTGCAAAGAGACAAAATATCTTGGCCTCATTCTAGATAGTAAATTAAACTTCAAAAGCCATGTAGATTATATTATTAGGAAGGTCATGAAGAGAATTGGTGCCATGTATAGAAGTAAAGCACTGCTACCCATTAAATATAGGAAAATGTTTGCCAATGCACTCATGTTGCCACAATTCGATTATTTAGACACGATCTATTGTAGAGCTGGCAAGACAAAACTTGCTGAACTTGACACTCTGTACAAAAAGGTAGCCAAAATAGCTCTCAACGTTCCAAAAACAGAGAGCAGCCTTAATGTTTATAGAGACATGAAATGGTTACCACTCCATCTTAGACGACAACTCCATCTGTCAAATTATATGTTTAGAATCATCCATGACAATTGTCCTACAAACTTTATGAACAAATTTAGTTACATATCAGGAGGTAGTAGGAGCGGCGAAAGCTGCAACCTTTATGTCAATAGATCAACATCACATAAAAACTTTCAATACTTGGGGGCAAAATGTTGGAATAATGTTCCAACAGATCTACGAAATCTGCCCGATGTTAAAAGCTTTAGTGATTCGTATAAGAAACAGCTACTATCATCTATAACAACAGACGACAACTTCCTGTTTTTTCTTCTATATTAGTTACTCATATCTCTTGTACAGACTTTTTTACAAGGACATTGACAAATGATACTCACATTAGGCATTCATTATTGCATCTAAATTATTTCACTTGCATTAGGCTTAGAAATTTATTCTCTGGTCAACAGATTTCAAATGTTTAATTAATTTGTAGTATGACAGTAAGGTATATAAGAAGTTATTTAATTTTGCTTGGGCTATTATATTGACTAGGTATTGAGGTTTAATGATGATATGGAATTTGAATTCTATATAAATTTACACTATGTGGTTGGGGCATTTTGCATAGTAAATATGGTTACTACTCATATATATCATATTATTTGATTGGTATTCGATTTCTGATTATTTCTCTAGGAATGTAGTTATTATATCTCAATTTGGCTTTAGGTAGGGTGCCCCGCTAAAAGAACTGGATTCTTCCAGGAAGCATCCCGTGCACAGAGCTTGGTCTACATATATATTAAATTATTAACCATTCATTCTGTATGTGCACGAAAATTTATTTCAATCAAAAAACCTCGATATATCTGGCTTTCTATGTGGATACTCTGGTTATCACTTATCACTTCAATAGTTGAATGTATGATTTCTATATGTAGGGATAAGTGACAAAAGATTTGTCGGATGAAAGATTCGGTATATATGTAGATATTTGGATTCTGTGATTATGACTCTATTGACTGTTATATTCTTATATTGACTTAAATATTGGCTGCAAATTTCTACGACAATTGAATAGTCGCCTGATTCATTGAACACACATTGTTAACTTGTACAACCATTCTACACACATCCTTAGTCTTTCTACATACATCCTTAGTCTCCTGCATTATGTCAGTTAATGATAATATGTTAATGTGTGCTAAGTCTCAAAGCTTCCCAATTATAACGAGGCTACAGTACACAGCATGTTTTACATTTTCTCTAATGTGATACGTTAGGAGAGCCCAGTATTTTGCCTGCAGTTTGCATTAAATAGTACAGACAGGACGTTTCCTAGCACGCTGTATTTGCGTGTGTAAGCTATTTTTAGTCGCAGAAATTACAGACAGTAGTGGTTTGGTATCAAAATAGCATTGGCTAAATGCGTTGCTGATAACATTATGGTACATGTTGTGTTACATACTTTATAAACATGTAATTGTAGGTACATGTACAATGTACATCGTACCAGTTTTAAGAGAAAAAGAAACAATAATGAAAATATTTGATAAATACCACAGCCGGTTGGAGATGACTTATTCGAATTTGATAAAATTTAGCAATAAATGTGGACCGTCTCCTCAATAGTATAGTGGTGATTATTTCCGCCTGTCACGCGGACGACCAGGGTTCAATTCCTTGTCGGGGAGCTTTTAAATCTCGGTAATACAGCGCCATTCAACTTTCCGATATTTTCAAACGTGTTCGTCTTCCGACAGCTGCTTTATATCGGGCAGTACCACTAAATACAATAGCGCTTACTCACTGAATGTGGCAATATCGTCACGTCTGGTCTTATGAACTGCAAGATTGTAAGTATAACGTTAACAGTATGAGGCTAAGTTACTAAAGTTACTAAAGTTACTAACTTCTAGCTCCCTCGCCCTCACCCTTACCCTCGGGTTTCCAGGCCTATTCCTCATGTTATACGACAGAAGGAACGATATTATAGCTGTTTTCAAGGCTGGTCCCTTTTGTAACATATTTCTAATGTGTTCAATATTTAATAACTAATTTTACACAATATGAATAAAAAGCCTTGTTTACAGTTTATTGTGTTAACAGTTTTACACCTAACATTTGTAATGAATGGCGTGCACATGACTAAATATACATGTATAGTAGTAGTAAACCCGCGATGGGGTGGCATGTGCCTCAATAAAAATATTACAATCATTTATTATTATATCAATTTATCGTTAAATATTTCAAAAATATATCAATAACGTATGGTTGATCCTTCACACTTGGTAAAATATATAAAAATAAAGTTAATCTACACTAAAGAATAAATAATCTATATTATATAAATCAACAATATTAACTCCCCATCTTCTTGTAGTCATTTATCAAAGCGGTAGAAATCCAAGTAATTTTAGTACGCGGTGCGCAAGGAATTTCGTTTTAAAAAATGTGTAGGCAAGATAAGCCTAAGTGTGGCAGTGAAAATTGAAAAATAAGTTGCAGAATAAATTGCAGTGACTGACTGTCAAATGCATTATCGCAGTTCATTTATTTGACTGCACTAACGTTTAGGATTCTTACAGCTGTTATATTTTGCTAATATTTTGTTTAAAAGTTGTAAAGGACAAAGTTCTTGTCCGTCCACGAAAGGTTTTCTAGGTCAAGTTTTTGTTTGTCCTGTAAGTAACGTACAATGTTGTCCTTGTATGAATTAATAAACTTATCTTGTAACTTAGGTACGTTGAAGGGAAGGATTTTATTTATTTCGTTTATCGTGTTGTTATATAATCGTGGTCCTACGTTAGAGATGCTATAATCGGTGATCCGTAATCTGTTGAACTTAATTTCAAAATACTTTGGATTTCTCCTTTCCGTTTGTCTAAGCGGTGATTTTTCAAATATACTACAGATACTCGATGGTGCTACTCCCATATAAACCTTGTGCATCAAAGTTAGACAGCTTTTAGCAATGAGATTAGGAAGAGCTAAAATTCCTATTTTGTTGAAGATGGATTTTGTGTGAGATGGTAGTTTACGTTTTTCTTTGTCGTAAAAATAGTTATGATATTCTGAATCAGTGGCGCGAATAGCTTTCTTTTGAGCAGAGAATAAAGACTGAATGGAATTTAAAGATTTAGTACCCCAAACAGTAGCGCAGTAATACAGGTGAGATTGAATTAAACTATTGTATAGCATTTTTTGAGCTTTATTCGGAATGGAACTTTTAAGTTTCATCATTACGCCTGCATTTCTGGATATTTTAGTCTTTAACTGTTTAATGTGCTGGCTCCAGCTAAGTTTTGAGTCAATAATGACACCTAAAAAACGTTCATGTTCACTTTTCACTAGTCGCTGTCCTTCTATACTAATATTTATATCCTCTGGTAATCTGTTAGTGAATATCATGTATTTAGTTTTTCCTACATTAAGTTTAAGACCGTTGTTTTTAACCCATGTCTGTACAGTATTTAAAACTCTGTTTGCACGCATGTTCAGTTCAGTGTACGTGTCGGCAGAAACGATGATGTTTGCATCATCAGCGAAGAAAATATAACGGGCTATATCGCTTACATTTGCAAGGTCGTTTATGTAAATAATGAACAATATAGGACCAAGAATGGACCCTTGAGGAACTCCATGTTCCAATCCCATTTTTTCTGAACTGCAACCGTTGACGTGAACATACTGTTTCCGGTTAGTTAGATAAGACTCAAACCAGGATAAGCTAAGGCCTCTTACACCATAGTGCTCCAGCTTATGTAGCAGTATCTCACTATCTACTAGGTCAAACGCCTTGGAGAAGTCAAGAAGCAGTAATGCTGACACTTGCTTCCTTTCTAGAGCTTTATGTAAGTTAAACTGAGCTTCAAGCAACGCATGTTCACAACTGTGACCCGATCTAAAACCAAATTGCGACGCATATAGAATATTACGTGATTTTAGGTGCTTTACTAAACGTGCATGCATTATTTTTTCGAATATCTTTGAGAAGCAGGACAAAAGTGAGATTGGTCTGTAGTTTGTAATTTCGCTGCGCGATCCTCCTTTATGAGTTTATGGAGTGGGATAACCTTAGCAAGTTTGAGCTTTTCGGGGAATACTCCTTCGTGAAGGGAGTGTGAGATCAGGTGATTAACTACTGGAGACAGCACATTGCAAACCTTTTTAAGAGGCTGTATATTCATATCTGAAGTCGATTTGTTCTTAAGATCATGTATGATTTCAGCAATTTCGGAGGGCGAGGAGTCCTCCAGCTCCATATCAAAATCACATCGACTAGATTGGGGAAGATAATGTCCTACTGATCCTGCACCGCGAACCAGATTGTTTTCGCTCTTTAGGTTCTCAGCTATATTAGTAAAATAATCATTAAAACTGTCAGCTATATCTTGTGAGTCGGTTATAACTCTATTTTTATAGTTAATCTTACTTATTTTTCTTTTTTCTTTTGATTTCTTGTTTAATATTTGATTAATCATTTGCCATTGTAATTTGCTATTGCTCGCATGCTTTTTAAAATATGATGCGTAATACTTCTTTTTCGCAATATCTACTTGTTTTTCAACAAACTTTTTCATATGCTTATAAGTTTTTTCATTTTTTTCAGTAGGCTCTTTAACAAAGGATTTATATAATTGGTTCTTTCGATTGCATGCACATTGAAGCCAATCTAATATCCACGGTTTAGAGTTTTTTCTGTGGTTTGATTTTTTCTTTTTAACTGGAAAACACTCATTATAGACTTCTTCATATTTAGTGTGAAAAGCTTCAAATTTTGTATTTGTCCCGTCAACGTTGTGTAAAAAATTCCAATCAATAGACGCTATTTTCTCCTCAAAACGAGCGATTTTCTCTTCATTTATTTCTCGGTTTGATGATTCACAAGTTTCATTTTTCAATTTATTTCCTATTCTATTAGTGTCGAGAAGTATGCCGGTAAATGTGGCAAGGTGATCAGATAGCGATTCAGTTATAATGCCTGACTTTGTTATAGCATGGCATTGGTTTACGAAAATGTGATCAATAAGTGTAGCACTGTGACAAGTAATACGAGTTGGTCGTGATATCGTTGGTGCGAATCCATACTCTGCAAAAATATCAACATATTTAGTAGTATGGTCATTTACGCCGTATTCTAATAGATTAATATTGGTATCACCTAGAAATAATACGTTTTTGTTGCTATGTCGCGCCAAATCTTTTAGGGTGTTTTCCAATTTTTCTAAGTAACTGGGGACATTACCACTGGGAGACCGATACATATTGCATAGTATGATGTTTTTGTGGCCATTTTGAGCTATCTCTATTAACTGAAATTCGCCAACGTTTGGATCATCTCTATAAGATAATTCAGATCGTGCAGTGACATCAGATAATTCACAGATATTCTTGTTTACATAGGTTACTAGACCACCGCCCTTACCAGAGTCCCTTGCGGGAGCCTGAATAAAGGGGGGATGAAAGCCTTCTAACTCTAATTCTTTTCCTTGAAAAGCCATATTTTCAACCGTGCAGTTTGTTTCGTTGAAACACAGAACATCAAATTTTAGGTGCTGTTCAATTTCATCACGTATATTAGAGATTGCTTTGCTCAAAGATCGAATATTAAGAGATTGTACTTTAAATTCATAAGGCCTACTCGTGTTGATTTGCCGTGGTTCGTAGTATTTACAGCTATTTAGTACATCTGAGCAGTTATCCCACGGATTAAAGTTTAAGTCATTGTTTTCTTCAAAAGTATTACCTATATAATTAGAGTCATGGTTTCTATGGTATGGGTTAAATTTTGCGCTATTCTCGTAATTACCGTACTATCACTATTACATCAATATCTCCGTATCGCGGGTTTATATTGTGTTGATGGTACACTACTGTTCCTGGATCATGTTGAGTCATTCATTAAATTTAAACCACTTAACTTTTTAATTGCTATGACTAAAAATACGATGTAAATGTCTGCTACGAGAGGATGAAACAGAGATATAGTAGCTAATAGCTATAGTGGGTTGGGTAAAGGGTATTGCTAATCCTGGATCTTAAAGGGCGTTCAATTTAATTCAATTTAGGTTAATCAATGATACATTTTCGTATAGTACAAGGTATAACTCTGCTGTCCCAACTCCCAGATAATAAAATGGCAGGCACTAATATTCTCTTTCAATAATATTGTATGGGTGTATGCATGTGAATTATGTTTCGAGTTTTTCACATGTGATAAAATATACTATAATATTATGTTTCAAGTCTAGTCCTGTCTGAACTTAAACTGCTAAAACTACATCTATTCTGATGTTTGAAGTAACTAAAATTTTTACAATGTACAATGTACACTAGCTGTACAGTGTACATTGTATAATAATTACCAGCGACACGCAACAATGAGTTCTGATGTACGATTAATTAAACAAGCTGCCGTATTTTTTGTACAGTTCTAGCAAAGAAAGTGTAACTTCTTATCTGACACCGTGACACCTAGTGTGTAATGTTGTCTTACTGCGTACCTGATAGTTGTAACGTAATATCGCTTGTAACTAGACATATCAAGGCTTCACTTGTCTTATAAAACTCGAAACACATGTCACATACCGTCAGCCGGTCAGCCGTGTTTTAAGTAACTACCCACACGTACGTTAAGACACACTGTACATTTTACAAACATATCTTATTCTTAATAACTCAGTAATAAGCAGCCTGACAGATTTGTTGAGGCGCGTAATTGGAGATAATTCGGTTGCAGAAAAGACCCCCAAGGTTAAGCATGCATTCTAGAAAAGATCCATGTAAGTTCCATGAACCAAACTAAGTTTGTGACCCCCCCCGGCCCCCTTAACCCACTTAACCTGACAATAACCCTCAGGTGAAATAAAGATGCCTCTCTCAAAAGAGCAGCTCCAACAGCTGCACTACGCCACACGCTCCCACCAAACCGAACTGATGACTGTTGCGGCGCAGTTCCTTGCCCACTACGCAGATGTGCTGCCTATGAACAGTCCTGTCTCCGTTGAGGCTCTGGAGTGCACGCTGGCTCTTATGGACCTCGACACTATCGAGGTATGGATATTTGGTTCTGTTTATTCAATTATTATTGCATGAAAAATCCAGTGTTGTATAAAATAGTGCCATATTTATTTCAAATAAATCATGGTTTTAAATGATATTAAATATCTGGGTGACTTACATCATATTCATATTTATTCCATTTTATATTTAACAGAAAATAGTGGAGAGATCAACTGATTCACCATATCTCGTGAGAACCTAATGCTAATATACAAGCACTTTGTCGCATTATTGTAGAAAATCAGTCAGAACTGAGAAGCTAATAAATAGTTATAGTGCTCTCTCTCTCTCTCTCTCTCTCTCTCTCTCTCTCTCTCTCTCTCTCTTTCTCTCTCTCTAGTAGTTTAAAGAACTTAGCATATTCTACAGTCTAGTTCTATAGACCTTACAACATTGTACAACATCTGTATTTCTCTAAAGAGCACTCGTAAAAGCACACATGACGGCGCTATCATTTGTAAATTAACCAGCTTTACAGAGTAGTCTGCTGTGCTAGAGTGTAGAACAAAGCTTTTTACTGTGTCAGCTTGTCTACTTGCACAGTCGACTACTTAGTCTAGGTTACATTCAGTTACTTACAATACCTTACAATACCTTACTTACAAAACCTTACTTACAATACCTTACTTACAATACCTTACTTACAATACCTTACTTACAATACCTTACAATACCTTACTTACAATACCTTTCTTACAATACCTTACAATACCTTACTTACAATACCTTACTTACAATACTTTATAATTACAATACCTTACTTACAATACTTTATAATTACAATACCTAACTTACAATACCTAACTTACAATACCTTACTTACAATACCTTACTTACAATACCTTAAAATACCTTACTTACAATACTTTATAATTACAATACCTTACTTACAATACCTTACTTACAATACTTTATAATTACAATACCTAACTTACAATACCTTACTTACAATACCTTACTTACAATACCTTACTTACAATACCTTACTTACAATACCTTACAATACCTTACTTACAAAACCTTACTTACAATACTTTATAATTACAATACCTTACTTACAATACCTTACTTACAATACCTTACTTACAATACCTTACTTACAATACCTTACTTACAATACCTTACTTACAATACCTTACTTACAATACCTTACTTACAATACCTTACTTACAATACCTAATACCTTACTTACAATACCTTACTTACAATACCTTACTTACAATACCTTACTTACAATACCTTACTTACAATACCTTACTTACAATACCTTACTTACAATACCTTACTTACAATACCTTACTTACAATACCTTACTTACAATACCTTACTTACAATACCTTACTTACAATGGCACAATAACAAATCTCAATAGCTACTAGTTAGGTTACTTACAGTAATAATATTATTGTCTAGAATCAAAAAAGCTTAAATAAATTTGTTATATATCCTCACTCCTCAGCTCTTTTCTTAGCTAATAGTCTTACTTTCAATTCCTTGTAGCTGTATCTCCTTACATATCTCTCTTTGAACTGCATGTCTGATAATATGGAGTATAGCGTGTATTGCTAAGTATTGTTAGTTTGTATACACCATATTAGATGAGAAACAGAAAGAGAGCCAGTAATGAAACCGCACAATTCTCAAAAATTATACATTTTATGAGAAAATGAGATGGATAACCTAGGGTGATGATAATAAGTTCCCCTTCATTTGGAAACTGGTGTCTATAATATTAATCTAACTAATCCCTCTCCCAGGTACTAATCCCGGCGAGTTCGGCAGTGTCCGTGATGAGCTCTAACGGTGACGACACCGTACGGGAGAACCTGGCAAAGCGCAGCGTGATCCGGCTGGCGGTGCGCTTACTGCGGAGTCCCAGCAACCCTGTGGTGGTTAACGCGCTTGCTATCCTCACAACTTACGCCGGATCAGCGGACAAGTACAAGATCAGTGTTGTGAGGGACGGAGCTCTGAATCCTTTGTGTGAGCTTGCGTTCAGTGAAGATAACAGGGTGAATTGATCTCACATTCTTGAAATTCTTTGTTAACTATTTTTCTTTACGTGCTTCCCATCATCCTCACAACTGTTAAATAGCCAATGTTTACTTTAACGCTGCTCCTATCCCTCCAGATACAGAAGGGCTCAGGAGGAGCAATCCTGAACCTGTCTCACATAGACACTCACTGTGAACAACTCCTGATATGCGGGGTATGTGAGAGTCTACATCACTTCCTCATCTCTGGGGATCATCATCTCCAGTTTTACGCCGCTGCCACTATCTCTAATTTGTCTGTTCAGGTAATGTCAGGAGCGATCTTGTTTTACATTTTTATTTTAATATAAAAACCTGTCTCAGTACGAAACTATTAATTATTGAAACTGGCGAACATACCCCAACATTGAGAACTATTTAAACAGTTTTGATTTTACAAATCCATGGTTAAATATTTGCAGTTGTACTTCCTGTCTAGCTTAATAACGACAGCGTAACTATAATCGAAGTCGACTACTTACTACTTAGTCATAACTGCTGATTTATTTATGTTGATTGAAATGCCAATAAAATGTAACTCGCCTAATTCAAATACTTTTAAAAGTGAGCATGGGAATCAAATTTAACTCCACTTGACAGTAAATGATCGGGATCAAGTCTAGTAACAAATACAGTTAAACCATTACACTATGTGTCGACATTAAGTGCTTCTGATTGACTTCTGATTTGATAACCCAGATATTAACCACCTTTGACAACAGTTTAACGATTCTTTTAGTAACTTATCATGCAAAGTTTCCTAAATTAAAGAGTTCAGCCAACAAAGTTTTAAAGTGAACAGCTGCTTCCTTGCGTAGTTTTTTTTCCAGATTTTATCTGAAAAATACGAAGATAAATTTCGTATATTGCAGGTGGAAGACCCAAGTGGACTGGTGAATGATGAAGGTTTGCAAAGTCTAGTAAAACTGCTGAGAAGTTCAGAGAGACTTATACAACAGTCCTGTATCGCTCTTCGTAACTTGGCGTCTCAATCAGCCATGCAGGTTCGTTATTTAGTAACCAGGATTCTTAGTAACCAGGTTGCTTAGTAACCATGTTACTTAGTAACCATGTTACTTAGTAACCATGTTACTTAGTAACCATGTTACTTAGTAACCAGGATAGTTAGTAACCAGGATACTTAGTAACCGGGGATACTTAGTAACCAGGATACTTAGTAACCAGGATATTTAGTAACCATGTTACTTAGTAACCAGGATAGTTAGTAACCGGGTTATTGAGTTGCTTAGTAATCACCCTACTAAGTTACCGGGCACTGAGTTACTATTTTTGCAAATGGTACAAAATAGTGTAAACTGTAAGCGTGTATTATAGCTGTACAACAATTATACATGTCATATTACATGATACGCTACACACAGGTCACGATTTAATTGTTTGACAGTCTTCTAGATCATGCAGATAATTCTAGATACTACTAATTATACATTATTCGATAGTGCCATCAGCCATACCTAGTACCTATGTAATAGTACATTACTTGTACTTTTACAGTGTATAAAGTCCCTGCAATTTCCTCAACTGGAATTCTCACTTACTTCTTGCTCAGCTCTCCTTTAAAACTGAAACTCCTAAACTAAACCCCTCACTAACCCCTCGTTAATCCCTCACTAACCCCTCACTAACCCCTCACTAACCCCTCTGTCCCCTCAGCTCTCCTTTAAAACTAAAACTTCTAAACTAAACCCCTCACTAACCCCTCGCTATGCCCCTCAGCTCTCCTTTAAAACTGAAACTTCTAAACTAAACCCCTCACTAACCCCTCTGTCCCCTCAGCTCTCCTTTAAAACTGAAACTTCTAAACTAAACCCCTCACTAACCCCTCACTAACCCCTCACTAACCCCTCTGTCCCCTCAGCTCTCCTTTAAAACTGAAACTCCTAAACTAAACCCCTCGCTAACCCCTCGCTAACCCCTCTGTCTCCTTAGCACCGGATAACAGACTGTGAGGTGCTGGAACCACTGTACCCACTGCTCCGGCACCACGATCCCAACATACAGACAGCAGCCCTGTCCCTTCTACACAACCTTTCAATACTGGAGGAGAACGAGGCTAAAGTTATCAACATGGGATATGTTCCTGAGGTAAGGAGGGTAAGGAGGGATAAGGAGCGGTAAACTGTAAATTGCTGAACAAATATAGACGGTTCTAAATAGATGTTTTTTACGCATTATATTCTAGAACAATGAAATCAGCTGGTGACTGTTGAAGCACATGTGTAACTTGGATTATGTATTGTGATGGTACATCCGATATACTAGACCAAACTCTGATCGGAATCTTGGGTTCAGCTATTATTCAGTCCTCTTATCAGCCGGCGTATGACTTTCAATATTGCTACTCACAGTGAAATTTCCCTCGGTCAAGGCAAATAAATAACTTTTGTGGAGCCTAACCAATCTTCTACTAACATTAAAGAGCCACCAAATTACTCTCCAGCGCTCAGATGGTTGCTGTAGTTCTGTGAACTTTTAATACATTTTCAGATACTACCATTTGTTTCCGCTCACCAGTAAATTTAACTGAGTCCGATACCATGGTAACAGTGTAAGTTGTGCAGTGTAAGATATACACGTGATGTACATTGTTCACGTGGCCGGGTACACATATGTGTACATTGCCCACTAGTCACTACCTGGTTATATTAGCCCTCTGATACGGAAATGACCTATTAACTGATACTCTGAAAGGTGCATATAGTGTACCTAATGTATCTAGTGTACCTAATGTATCTAGTGCACCTAATGTATCTAGTGCACCTAATGTATCTAGTGCACCTAATGTATCTAGTGCACCTAATGTATCTAGTGCACCTAATGTATCTAGTGCACCTAATGTATCTAGTGCACCTAATGTATCTAGTGCACCTAATGTATCTAGTGCACCTAATGTATCTAGTGCACCTAATGTATCTAGTGCACCTAATGTATCTAGTGCACCTAATGTATCTAGTGCACCTAATGTATCTAGTGCACCTAATGTATCTAGTGCACCTAATGTATCTAGTGCACCTAATGTATCTAGTACACCTAATGTATCTAGTGCACCTAATGTATCTAGTGCACCTAATGTATCTAGTGCACCTAATGTATCTAGTGCACCTAATGTATCTAGTGCACCTAGTGGGCCTTATATCGACTGCTCATATTGTTCAGTACTAATTGAAGATTTAAGATCCTCCTTAGTCGCTCATTAAATATTATCAAATTTATGTACTATAGAAGCTACGAGATTGATTGCGTGTGCGGGATGATGATAATGCTTACATTTTCTGTAACATTTTTCCTGTATCAAGATTCAAGATTATCACGTGCACTAAAAGTATCATACTGAACTGTTCTCACGATACCCAGCAACTGTATTCGTGAAACATGGTGTAATTCTATATCATAGTCCCAGTACAATTTCCTTTCAAAATTGTATTCCAATAAAAAAGTCACTTTAAAACTTGGATAGTACTCATTATTCACCTTCCATCAAAAGCTGTGTCAAATCGGTTTCTACTATCCAGGTGACTGTGCGATGAATCAGTGACTTAGTCTTAAGGCCACATATTTTGTGGAAAATAGAAAAATGTATGTAATGTACAGAGAAATGTATACTCTTTTCTACTCGTGTGATGATCATTTTTCTTCACCGAAAGGAAAAGAAGTGTGCTGTTATGTAGAGATATTTTCATTGCAACAGTTTTGCTTCATAAGATCGAATACATACATTATTGAAATTTAAGGGGGCCGGGGGGGGGGGTCTTCATCAAAATTCTCTCGAAATTGATTTTATAGTTGTTTCTGATAGAGGGGAGTGATATCTATCAGCTGCTTTTGGTCCCATGGAAAAATATTGTTCCTAGCCAAAATTATCGCCAGTCAAAGGTCAGCGCTTATGTGTAATTGTATTGCGCGAGCGATTTTCAATCGCCCACCCTGAAAATCGAGTCTAAAAATCTATCTTCTCCTACATTTTTTGAGCAATCACCCTGAAACTTTCAGGATATCTTCTATGGATCATTTAGAAGATATCTGTCGAGCCGAATTTTGAGATAGGCCTTAGAAGATTTTTTATTCAATTTTGAAAATCTTGGACCTCATTTTTTGACGATTTTTCCAGGTCCAAGATTTTCAAAATTGAATAAAACATCTTCTAAGGCCTATCTCAAAATTCGGCTCGACAGATATCATCTAAATGATCCATAGAACATATCCTGAAAGTTTCAGGGTGATTGCTCAAAAAATGTAGGAGAAGATAGATTTTTAGACTCGATTTTCTTGGCGCGCGATTGAAAATCGCTCGCGCAATACAATTACACATGAGCGCTGACCTTTGACTGGCGATAATTTTGGCTATGAACAATATTTTTCCATGGGACCAAAAGCAGCTGATAGATATCACTCCCCTCTATCAGAAACAACTATAAAATCAATTTCGAGAGAATTTTGATGAAGACCCCCCCCGGCCCCCTTAATGTATAAGTAATATAAAAGTATGTTAACTATTCCGCACACGAAAATTAAATTTGCTACATTTAATCAAAGCAAACGTTAAATTAGTCTAATCGTATCTCCTTTCAAAATACTATTATTGGGTGGGGTGTAAGTTGAAACTCTCCTTTGAAATTGTTTACAAATTCTGTAATATGAGACGTATGATGAGGGTTAGCTGACGTTTGATATGAAAGCAGTGTAGAATATAAAGATAGACGGTGATTATTGATTTTTATGTAGACAAAATAGACGTATCTCGATTCTCGAGGAGACACGCTTGTAACTCGACTCATTGACATTAGTTTAAAATGTAAGAGTATTATACCATCTGGTCAGTACATGAATACTACTTTCTTGTCAAACAAGATCTTCTAGAACATTCTATAACCTTCTGTAACTACAAACTCTCTGTAACCCTGCCTCCCCCTCCAGTTGACCCTAGTAGTCCGACAATGGCAGATCCCAGAAGGACAGCGCCACGCAGCAGCCACCCTCCGTAACCTGGCAACACCAGAGCACATCTCTACTCTGGTAACTTCAGGGGTGGTGGAGGTGTTGGTGGGCGTGGTGACCAACGCTAAAACACTCCTCCCAGTCCTGCACGAGGTAATTTTGTTATGTAAATCGGACATTTATTATATTATTATTAAGAACTTTTATCATTTATGGAACATAATTTAATGTTTCGGAAATATTCTTATATCAGTTCACTTACGCTTTTCTTAGTAACTAAAAGTCTACAATAATTTTATCTCAGAGTCACGCCGATAACTTCACGCCATTTCGGCCATTATCACAGCCTCCTTTTTCTAGAACTTGATTCTAGTAACTCTATACAAAGCGTATTTAAATACTATTAAAAGAATGTTAAACAAGTTAACTGTTACACTTTTTTGCATTCCTAAGTCATGTTTGGACCCACGCCAGTGTTGTGACCCGTATGACTCGTGTTTGGATTGTACTAATTATATAATATGATAGAATGTATGCGATGCTTCATGTCGAAGGTATCATAGAGCTTCAGTTACAACTTCTGAAGATCACTGATATCTCTATCTATAAACTAGATATACGATATCAGTTGAAACATCCTCATTGCACTCAGTTAATTACAATGTTAATTACAATGAAACAGGTGTGAAAGAAATGATCAACTTCTGACCGCACGGGACATGTGCTTGATTGGAGTTGATAGTGTGGTCAGCACATGAACTAGAGTGTTTAAACTGTGAAAATAAGTTGACTTTAACCACAGTATCTAATAACAACTAACAACAGCTTCCTAACAACAGGTGGCAGCCGTGTTAGCTGTTCTGTCACGTGACATGGAAGCTCAGTCTCGGCTCCTTCACCAACTTCCCGCTGTCTCCAACATGATGCAACTGTTTGCTCATTTTATCAGGACAAGGCAGGATATGAAACTTGTTTTCTACTCCCTGGGTGTCATCGGGGGTATCTCGTCTAATGGTGAGTGGGCTGATTTGTTACGATGTTTCTTAACAAAGGATTGCGTGAGGACTTGTGTTAATGAATAAAAAAGTATATAAATTAATAATGATCTATACAATTATTGTTTCATTCAATGTTAAAAAGGTCATGTTTTTATCCTAGATTTCTAGATTTTTACATGATGTAACAGACATTTTGCATTATTCCCATAACAGTGTGTAATTATAAGTTGTGTCACTTTTATTCTTGTATCTTTATTTATTTTTTACTGTTAACCGTGCCAAGATATTTCCAACAACTGTTCATTCCAATTTTACTGTGCTACATTTGTGCGCTATTTTTATATACACGTACAGCAACTATAAAAGCAATTATGAAAGTATGAAGTTACCCTGAAACCAAACATTAAAGTAAACAACATAAAGTATTTAAAGTATTTAACGTATTTACAAACCACAGGTACGTTACGGGATGTGGTAGTGCAGAACACTGACATAGTCTCCCAAATAACCCACTACATTACCCCGGATACTCCCAGTGACCTGATCAAGGTCGTACTCTGGACCACCGACCTTCTATATGCTCGTAAGTTACACAGTTAACTAGGTTTTTAGTTAATTAACTATATATGATTAATTAATAGGATCATTAGGTAATTGGTAAATGTGGATTCTGCTGGTGAGGCATATTTTTTTGACGCGTGACAGAAATTAACCAATCAGCTCAGACTATCTTCCAATCAAACTCCAGAATCACAGTCATGTGTGAAAAATATTCCTAGCACCTTCCTACTAGAACCCAAATCTATGATTTAATTATTAGGGAAATGGGAATTAATAATTAATTCGTTGGTGGTCATATTTTTCTGGAGAGCTATAGTTTTAAATTGGGAACCTTCTATGTCAATAGACCAGCATAACTTCATATGTCTATTGTCTAGCCATTGTTGCTTTTATGCTACCAATTTCACAACCTCAGTGATATCATAAAAAGGTTTTATACGCGCACTGTGTTTTCAAAACAAGGAAAAGTTGCTCTTCAGTAAACCCACAATATTTCAGACCCAACAATAAACGGCGGTGTAAAGAATGAGATGCTAGCCAGTGTAACTCACCTTAAAGCTCACGCATCGGACCACGACGTTATTGGAGCGTGCGACGACTTACTTGCACCCAGCTGACCTTATCACATGACCCATGTTCATATCACGTGATTACTATGCGGGAATACCGAGCTGAGGATGGAGGAGGGCACGAGGGTGCGTGGATATTGTGGACTTTGCGATTTTATACCCCAAGATATGTGAATTGTTTGCAGATAAAATGATCAAATCTATTTTAACTATTGCTTAATCATTTGTACGGATCGTTGAATGTATTATTTATTGGTTCTGCTATTTGATATATTGTACAGTCCAGGAATTTGCTTAAATAGCATGCTATCAAACGCTGCTTTGAAATAGTGTGCTACCAGAATTATTGTTTACGGCGTTTTAACTTAAAAGCTCTAATGTTTCGCGGACTTTATTGGAGTGAAAATTGAATAGAGTTTGACTTTGTAAAGACCAGCCAGATTTGATATTAACTTGAGATTTTAGCGCAGCTTGTATATTTTATACTCAGTGAGGGGAATCATCATTGGAACATTTTCCTCTCGTCCTATTTCGAGATTTGAATGCTTCTATGTTAAAGTTAAAGATTAAACCCGTGACGATCACTCGATTTGGTGTTTGTAAATCTTTAATTGTTCTGGTTTACACTTAACATCGTCACATTCTAAATTTTAGAGAATTATATATGTACGTGTTTTCCTTGGCCAACATTCTTCTATATAAATATTTAGAACATTGACCCGTGTACTAACCCTTGTCTCAAAGACTTGTCAGGTTTCTGATCGTATGTCAAATATAGTCCAACGTTAATGCAAATAGTAATCGGACACATAAAATGGAGCGATATTTGTTTGCACGCATTTAAAATGGAAATTAATTTGTGAGATGGATAAAGCTCTTCTTGTCTATAAGTTGGCATATATAAATTAAATTCTTCCATAAGTTTGCTATGAACCTGAAGTATTTTAAATCCACTGTCCCCCGTATGTCATCAGTATCAATCTGCCATTCTCTGACAGCTACAGCTCTATAAGTCTATTTATCACGGTACGTTAAAGAAACCTTGTCAAAATGAATAAGTAGCATTGGAAAATCTGGTATAATGCCAAGTTTAACATAGCTTAGTATCAAGATGGTCGCTGGCAACCTTGTCTCTGATATAATGATTAAACATTGTCTGTGATCTCGGGGGTTTTCAATTAGTTCTTTTTGTCATGCTAATCAAATCCCGACATAAGAGAAACGGGTATTCGGAGACAATAACAATAACGTGAACTGTAGCAAGCTTTATTGTACATTACAGCAGGCACGTACAGTTGGTAGTTCGAACTGATACGTGACTGTCTTTTTAAAAAAAAGGTACTACACAAAAATCCAAAGCCAAATAACGACTATTTCAATTGAACAAGAAGTTTCTGTAACGCGCGGAAATAATAATACGATCAAATGTTTGGTCACGTGACAAAACTTAGAATCATGACGCGCGCACGTACGCTCTTTTAAAATGCATGATGCAGGTAACGTATATGCATTTTATTCCAATCGCAGAACTAAAAAAGCTGTAATTTTGTCATCCTGCACTTGCACCAAGTTCAAAACAAGTCTGACGTTGAGAAAACAGAAAAGAAGACTCATGATTTTGTACCATTTCCCATCGAACATCGTGTTATTAAGTTCCTTATTCCTCCTACTGAAGCATTACTTTTGCAATAACCATACACTGTGGTGTTTAAATATTGTTATTAGTTTCAGATCATTTTTTACGAATTTGTACGTCTACATGTTACAAAGCCGTAGTCTGTAAGTTATCTAAAATGGCCAGGTAGCGCAGTTGGTTAGAACGCCTGTCTTACAATCGAAAGGTTGCGAGTTCGAAACCCACTGAAGGCCGGGTCGTGGGGTGAGCGTCGTCGACGTTCAGCTAAGGATCATGAGTGGTCTATGCAACCCCCCGATCTACTCAGCCGAATACTCGAGAAATCGGGTGTGAGGGTTAAATGAGGAGCTGCACATTGCAGCAAAGTCTCGGACGAAGAAAGTATGGTACACACTACCTTAACCGTCACTGGCCAAAAAGATCCTTCGGCTTCCTGTAATTGACTGGTTGCACTTGTGTAACATTGTGGCTGTTGGAATACACCGAAGTAAAATAAGTGTCTAGACAAAAAAAAATCACTAATTTGAATTACTTTCCGTCAGCAGCTATACTTACTATACCGGTTGATTAGATCTAAAATCATGAAAATTGTACGTTATAACCTTGAAATTACCCATACCATGTTATCTTATAACGCCAGGAAAATTGATAATTATACTGTCATATATACACCGGTCCACGCTGGCCCTCCTCGGCATCCTCTTTCATCATCTCATTTCAAAACTGTCTGTTGAGTGAAAGGCCGCTGCTGCTAATTGTATCAATCAGAATCCCAAAACATGAGGTTCCACTATTTTGAGTATTTGGGGTCTGGGGACGATGGTCCTGCACCGTTACAGAATTATACAGTCTTGTTTACCCTCAAGTATCCTTCTTTGAAGTCTCTCCAATGACGTGCTCCGTACTGTATCGTATTCCATTACAAGCTGTAATTACAGTCAGTATAGTCACTGTTACCCAATAAGACCATGTCATGAAATCACAGAATCCATTTGCCGTGCAGAGTGCAATCATGCGGGAATAATGACAAATGACGGAATGTAGAATGAGAGCGTGTTTAAAACAGTTTAGAAGTAATGTAATTGAGTGACTTTAACACAGACTCCTCAGGGTTGATACATGTTGAGGTGGGTCATGATTGCACGCGGAAAGCCCCTTGAAGGGGCGGCACAGATCAGGTAATTAATTCGCCCCACTTTTGCCTCTTAGCATATGTGAGCGCTGACATGTATCTCGGTAATGAGAGTCCCCTATTTTCACGTGAATCTCATTTGACTGTCACCCTTGAGTCTGATTGGATGGCTAGCCCGCGCATGATACGTCACGTTGGATGCACGTGACATTCCGCGTGATCTGTCACCTGATTCTCTTAAATCTAATAAACGCCTCATTACGGCCCCCACTCATTTCACTAACCAGACGCAAACGCCTCTTGCACAGACCACCCTTTCGCGCCACTGATCTTACTTGAGCAGCAACATCAGCTGTACGGACATCATTTCGCAAATATGACAGCCAGTATTGTTGATGTTCTTAGTTGTCAACCCGACTTTGATATGTCCACTGATGTTAGTGATAATAAACTTGTTCGAGTCACACCCGAGTACACCCAGCAGCGTCCAGATGGCCACATCAAACGTCCAATGAACGCTTTCATGGTCTGGTCCCAGATTCAGCGTGCCAAGATCGTGAAGGAGAAGCCCAATATGCACAACGCCGCCATCAGCAAACAGTTGGGATCCGCCTGGAAACAGCTTTCTCCTGACGAACGTCTTCCTTACATCATCGAGTCCCAGAGGTTAAAGCGAGTACACAAACAACAGTATCCTGATTACAAGTACAGACCAAAGAAACGCTGCAGGACTACCAAGGAAGAATCAGATCCTCCTATGATCATGAGAAAACCAGCCGTCAGCCCACCAACCTCTCGTCCCAACTCCCCGGCTGTTGTTGGTTGTAGTTCGCCACCCTCTAGACCAACCTCTCCTCCTGCCGCCCCTAAATCTGTCCTTTCAGCCAGACTGTCAGCCAAACTCCTCCCCAAGACAGCTCTACCTCTCTCTGTCTCCACGAGGACCAAATCTGCCTCAACCTTCTCTCAGAAAACATCGACCTCCTCCAGATCTTCAACGCTGGAAACCTCAGTGCCGAGGAAGCGAACAACTCGTCACATCATCTCCCCTGTTGTGACAGCCACACAGCCTCTAACCAGACAAACTTACTCCCTTCCACAAATCAAGAGGAAACGGTCGCTCAAGATTGAGAGATCGACAGAAGCCAACGATCGTTTCGAGTTTGTGGAATCGACCCTACCCAGAAAAGTTGTTCATACCGGAATCAAAAGGTTAGTTTTGCATGTTTAGGTGTAATCTTTATTCCTCTCCGTTGCTTTGGCACTTACCGACTGAAATAACGTCACATGCATGCTATGTTATGAGTCATGAATTAGTTATTATCTGTGTTATTTCCATTTCTTTTAAAATTTTCATCAGTCACGGGGGCGGTGGCTGTATGATTTATGCTATCTTTTGTTGTGCTATATTATATTGTTATATTGACGCAGGTATCAAATTTCAGGTTCGTCACTGTTTTGGACCCACAAAATGGGAACAGCCGCCGGTTCAAGATCACGTCCACCTCTGCCTCCTCCTGCAGCAGTCCTTCCTCTAAACCCAGCCCTGAATCTCCCGTCAAGCAGAGTCCTAAATTCCAAGCCCGCTCACCAGTTCTTCCTCACGAGTCCCAGATAATATCGGAACTAGGCCCGCCCGATGAGATCCTCAGACCCAGCTACAATCTCGACACGAAGAAAGTGGAACAGTCTACCTGTTTGATCGACACGCTCTACTTCGACAATTACATGGACTACTTCATGGGGACTAAGACCGATACGGATTGTTCCCAATCGGACTATACCACGGCTGAGGTTTGGAACTTGATTAAGTTAGAGTCTCCTTTTTACAGTACCACTTGTTGTTGATAGTTTTGGGCTGTCTAGGTATGAAATGTACTCTAAATTATGAGGGTGTGGCTCTCTTTTACGTGTTCTCTTATTCTAAGACCCAGATTTTATAAGTTATGCGCTAATTACCTGGCAGTAGGCTATATGTTTTTAACTTGAAAGGCTATGAAAAAGTTATTTGTACGGCTTTTGATTTTGACCTGACGATAATTCCCTGAATCTCATTAATTACAATTAGAGACCCCTTAATTGTGTTAGGGACGCTCCCTATGTGATAATCTGATCGACTGCTGATGTTTCCATACCAATCTAAATTCCAACCCATCTCATTAGAGCTATAATGCCGCTAATTGCTTGGCATTTGGCAGGCCACTCTTGCAGAAAATTGATATAATAACGCCCCTAAATTTGAAAAAAGAATCCCCCAGCTCCCCTCAAGATTGATTCAAATTAAATCACACCTTTCCTATCTCATTGCACCAATCAAGTCACATGGAAATGACACTGTCAAATTAGACGTCCAATGTCTAACTTTCAACAAATTACCACCCTGGTCCACTCTCACCATTGTACAACGTCTCACCTAATTATAGCTAGTAAGATTAGCTTATCAATCCTCAATATAATGATCTTATTTGCGCATGAGAATTGAGACAGATCGAACTGTGCACCGTCTCTTGTAATAACTGCTATCGGTACAACTGTCTTAATTGTTCGTACCAGAACTTTGTAAGTGTAATTAGTGAATTAGAAGCTCCAAATAGGACCTCCTTCTCTCTGCCTCTTCAAATCCACAAAATTATACAAACAATTCCCCGATCTTGCGATTAATCGTCCATTGTGTCCACATGAAATAGTTCGTAAAATGAAATTATCATTATGAGGGTCCTGCTCTATAATAGTACAGCTCTATTATAATGACTCAGCTGTACTTTACCGGGGACTCTGGTACATTATGCTCCTTTATAAATACTATTATTGTAGAACTCTGAAAGGGAGCCCTGAGGGGACCGCCTAAACAACAATCACATCTCTCTCTTTAGCTCTGTTATAGTATCCTATAATACACCTTGTGAGCTCCTGGTAATAAAAAGCGGTAGAGGATTACATTATATTTCTTAACGATTATTCCTTTAGGGGAGTCTCAACTACCACGATCTTGATCTACTAAGTGGTTGATTCAAGTTTAAATCTGTATGGCATCTCTCATAAATTCTCAAATTGCGTCGGTAGTTCAAATCATAAAGTCCTGTCTCGCCTTCTACTTGAACTATCGAAGGCTTATTTCTCATTAAATTTAAGACTTCAATATTAAATGAATATTTAAGAATTACAAAAGTCAATCAGAACATGAACGGTTTGATATTGGTAAAATGTAAATCTTGGAAGAGTTCTTGTGAACCGTTAAATCTTTTAAAGATCGACACGAATAAGGCTTGAAATTGGGAGCATATACTGTAAACTTATCACCACCACTTCATTGTAGATCAATATATTATTTGAACTTAGTAGGCGCGAAACGATTATCAGTATATCCACTTCACTCGGCTGTATCCCCCCCTCTAAGTGTAACCTCGACCTACAACCCTTCACTTTTAACTTACTGCCATAATAAGCGGGTCTAACTAGACGTAAATACAGCGTCTCCCCCCACATAGCCTCCTGTATAGTTCCAGACTTCCGTCTGGTCGGGTACCCACCCCTCCTTACCCTTGCCAGGACCTTGTACTCAGATTATTATAGTGGGGTAGTGGCTCTCTGAAGTTCATCTCCCAAATTAGTATCCGGTTATGAGAGGAAGATTGGGTTCCAGCCCCCGTTATATTCCCCGTGTAGGGAGTGTAGGAATTTAATGTACAACACAATTTTAATCTCGACCACCAATTTCCCGTGTTATACAAGCCATGGCCATTGGCCCTACATTCTACAAGAACCAAATATGTTGTGTATTTGTGTGAGGTTGAGGTGAAGTAAAGTTGATTAAGTTCTTGAACTGGTGCTCACGGTAAGGTTTTGAAGGACTCTAAAACAAAATAAAGCAGTTTTGGATTACTGTAATTCGCCCTGTTTCATAAATAGTCATGATCACACCGGACTAGCTACACGGATACTCACTTTACAATTGCAGCTCTAAATTACAGTAAATGGATCCCTTATATTATAATGGATCCCTTTTATAACATCACTTATAAACATTAAACGGTTAAAAAGTTAAGATAAAACACCGCTATATTAGCTCTGGGAAACATCAGCAGTAAGGTGATTGTCGGCATTAAGCGGTTATACCTGTCTCTGATTGTCAATGTCTAATTGTTTGATGGGTTTTAATTTGAGATCCTGAGAATCGTTTAACGGGACTATCGGAGCTTAATGATGTTTGGTGTCATGTGTCATGACTCATGGGAGTCTTGGTGGATACTAATTGGGAATTAAGGTGTGAGAAAAACTTTATCGTGGGATTAGAGATATTAACATGACACTCGGCTGCCAGAAAATGTGCAGTTTTCCAAGGAATTTATTTAAGTATTTATTTTCGGGCTTATTTAATATATTTGATATATGACATGCAATAAATGCATGCGGGTATGGAATTCTACATATTTTGCCCCTTGAAATCATGATTATCAAATGATTTTATCGGCACCCAACCTCTTTTTTTTGTATCATTTGTTATATATGCTTTGTGCCAAATTCAATTATTTTTGTATTCTCTGCTATTTGGTACTGCGTAAAATGTTTAAAATATGTTATACAAACTTGAGATACTTTTAAGAGTTTTGTTTCTTTGTTAAGTTATTTTTGGTTATGATAATGATATATAGTATTAACTATTTGATGATGAAGTTTTGAGTATTACTTTTCCCTACAACCCGAAATTACAGGCCATCCTCTTGTCCCAGTGCCCCATTGGGTCTGAGAGTTGGAGCTTTACAGTTTACACTGCATACCATGTTGCTGTTTGGCTCCCGGAGGGTCGGAAAGCCCCTTAAAATCTAATCAAATAACGTTTACTCTCGACAAATCCTGACTGGACCACCTGCAGGGCATTTCCAAATCAAATTGCTTGCTCCTTCATAAATATTTTGATTGGCAAATACGGTGCTTGCTGAAAAACTATCAAGAACCAAGGTAGTTTCAGGGGGTCTGCATCGAGCGCAGACATGACCTCAAATCTCTTGCAAGTTCAAGGCCTCGTGTTAATCGTAATAAGCTGTGCTTGTGGACAAACGGGAACATACATGAATATCTAGATCAGCAGCATGTCTGGAAACCAATCAGTTTCCCGCGTTTAGTCTCGTGACTAATCTCACCCAATCGAATGCAAGCAGACGATTTGCTGGACAAATTCCGGCGGGTCACTTGGTCATTGAGTGAGCGATCACGTGGTGCGAGTTACACATGTTGGTCTCGCAGGACACTAGCCCCTCCCTCTCAACCGTTCCTTTCTAAAAATAACACCTCATTCCTCCTGGCACGTGTCATAAAGGATTTCCGTGTCCAAATTAGACAACACCGTTCAGCTGTTAAAACATTCCAACGGTCTACTGGTCTCCTATCTTTTATAATATCAGATACAGCTGTGCTCAGTGTTAACATGAGTAACCAGTATGCAGTATTACTATTAACCATTACGTTACCCTCCAATGTTAAGGCAGCCCTTTAGTTGGCTCATGACCTGTCAGCTGTCCTAACAAGCATGAGGGAAGTAGCATCTCACCGCTTTTTGACGTCATCAACCGCTTGATGAGGTCATAAAGGAGGCGCTAACCGTGTTCTTGCTAGCCATTTGGTTCCTGATTCTAGGTTACATTATGTCATTTTGAAACCGAATACTGGTCCAACCAGGATGTAGTATGTACACCTGTGCAGGTTACATGACATAATGTTTTGAATGGAAGGTCGGTTAGTCAAATTATTGGACACTAGCCAGGATGCAGCATTTCTCTCTTGGCATATACTCCAGGCGTGACAAATTTACCAGGAAACTGGTTTTTCCGGGCAACTAATAAGCCCTGCTTAGGATTCCTTTACACCGGCCCAAATTAGATAAACAGATATAGGAGTCGTAATTTCGTGTCGCAGACAATCCTTTCAGACATCATAATATCTAAGTGCTTAGCCAATTACCATCCGAATATGTACCGCAATGCGGTTAAAATGGTCCCTGAATACGAACAGACCCTTCATTCAATAAATTCATGATAATATGCATATTTCATACCCCTTATCATCACTGAATGATGTCTAAACTCTCATTTCTCAAGGTTATTTGTAAACTGCTAAAATGTTCACAGTACATGGAAAGTATTTCATGTGCTCATGATTCATATAATACGGCAGTTTCCAAATATTAAAAGAGACGGCGCTCACAAAATTAGTCATTCACCGACATATCATTTCATAATTTGAAATTCATTATTAAATACTGGTGATCAGGGACACATTTTAAACATGGGACGTAAGCCAGCGTGACACTAACTCCTACTTGTTACACACATTCTACACACCTGATTAACACTCAGACTGCTGTAAAATTATATCCACCCAACTGCTCACTGTACAGAGTATTATATCCCTTCAGACGGCTTCAGGGGCCAGCCAAATATCTTCTCAAATCACGCTGGATCCCCCTCCAATCACAGGCCAGCTGGGCCCTGTCCCACTAACCAGGACCCGGGAATTGTACCACGTGACTTGACAATCACGTGAGCTGCAGGAAGAGACGTCTGAGTGTGTTGTCATGGTAACAAATAGCGTGCCACGTGCAAGCCAGACTGCACAATTACAGTGCCCAGCTCAGTAGTGATTACTACACTAGGAAGACCGGGGCTGACAGATCCTCCTTACAAGGTTTTCTTCTCAAGGTGCAAAGATTGTGGGGTACAATCCATAACTAGGTCACGTGCACACTTATCAATCAGAATAGTGTTAATCAGTGAGCTACTCTAGCACGTGTTTGAAAGTTCTGTGCTCTATAACAAGGGAGATGATATATAATTGTCTGTTGCTGCACCAATCTGGACTGAGAATGGTGTCTGTTAAATTGTAAATGGGGAAACTAAGGGAGTTTGTAAATGGAATTGTTGGAAAACTGCGGGTAATTATTAGTACTTTCCTCATGTGGGTTGTGGTTGTAACGATGCCTATTACTGGGGCGGTAAAACCACTGCCATAATGGCAGGGAAAACACTGCCAAATTCCAGATATTTTAACTGGGGCTAGTCTAGTCCTGCCCGACAAACATTGTGGGCATGTGCCATGTGTCGATCTCTTTTACAACTTTCTAACCTCCTGTGGTCTAGATTACTGTAATAAAAGTGTATTACGTGCGTGTAATATGGGCACTTGTTCTTGCACTTTATTGCAACATTTCTAAATAATATTTCTGTATATGTAATATGAGTTGACAAAGTGGTCACAATGGCAATACTTACAGCTCCATGATAATAGGGAATAACAATACCACAGGCTCAAGTTCCATGCGCATGTGCACAATATAAATAATTCCCGCCAAAACTGAGACTCTAATACTGTGATGTCTTTGATCTTTAATTTCAGCTTTTAATCAAGAACACGTGCCCAAACATGGTAAACAACACCACACAACCACTGCACTCAGCTAGTCAAAGTTTCCCAATCATTTTATCATTAGATTTGATACGATATCAAAAGTGATGGCGAGCTTTTAAGTGGTTCTACTTCTAGTGCCGAAGAGACCAAGCTAATAATAGCCGCCACATCCCTCTGCCAAGTCCTGATAAGACATTAAGATGTTTTAACAGCGCCAATAAAAGCAAAGAACGATGGCTCTGTTTGCCCCGGCAGTATATTTCTCACTAACACGAGATTTACTGAACGTTTCTCATCCAGGTTCTCACTCCGCTGACAGCACCAGCTCCATCTGATGACAAGGTAGACTGATAAGGGGCTCGGCTGCAGTCCCAGTCGCTGGCTTTCGTGAGGTTTCACCGATGATCTGTGTGACTGTGAGGGTCGGACAGCCAATCAGGGACGTGAAGTGAGGACATTCGACCAATCAGGAGCTGTTATGGAAGTCACGTGATGGGCAGTGTATTGGGGTAATTTAGTACTGTTCACGTTCAGAGTACGTCTTGCAAGGGTGAAACATGCGACTGTAATGACTCTCTAAGATGCTGCCGTTGATAATATTGAATATGGTCCGAGCTCAGAGCTGCATCATTACTTAACGGCAGAGCAATATAGCATATTATATGCTGATGTGTGAACCGTATAAATTATAACGATCAGTATTCAGTACCTGCACGACATCGGACCACTCTCACCAATTTGATACATAAATGAGTTCAGACAATTATAATCATTTCTAAGAAGCCCCTCACCGGGCTATCGAACCAGCCATTTACCTTCTCTCAACAATAAATAACCGCTGTGTCCTGACAAAAGATTGCAGAGTTACTGGGATGATTAGGGTCATTGAAATCAGTAACAATAACAGTTGATTAGTCCAGAACACTCCAATTTTGATGTGATAGTGATTATATCTTCCCTCAGTGATTATATCTTCCCTCAGTTACTGAGCAGTAATAAGAAATAGGGTCCGCAGAGATTTCTAGACGGAGACCCATTATGCATTCACTTGTTGAAAAGAAGCCGAGAATGGAGTCATTGGCCATGATACATCGTTTAGAGTTAGAGTTAGAGTTATTAGTGGATAACACTCGTAATATACCGGCCTACATCAACATGACTAACTCAAATCTACTGTACAGGTACTGTGAATCTGCCGTTCGTTAAAATTTAATAATGAGTCTAAGTATAAGTCTTCTATTCGCTTTACTTGGCACGAAATTTTGGATCTAAATTTGTCATGTTGGACGCTGCCTAAAATTAAGAGTGTTCAGCTAGTGCACAGTGTGAACTGTGAACAATGTCATCTGTCAAATTCAATGTAAGTTTAATTTTATACGGCAAACAAGTACAAATACAATGCCAACCGGCTGTTAGCCGGTTAATAGCCCTCTTACCTGGGGACCTCAGGCTATTATTGATTATGTTCATAGAAAAAGAATAGAGATTCGGCGGAATGACAGGCTGAGCGCGGCCCAGTAACGACGGTCTTGTGTCTTGGAACAAATATTTTACGAGTATCTTAATTGTTGATTGACGGTGTCAACCCATCGAGAATGCTAGTTTGCGCGGCGCGTCGAAGCGGCCACGTCCTCCAACGAGTATCACTATCACCCGTTAACGGTTTAACAGCCTAACAAAATAAACCGTATTTAAATCCTTAGTCTTATCTTAGACTTAACAATAACCTTCTTGATACATGTTGCGTATCACAAACATTTACCTGGGGCTGGGGACCTCAAGCTATCTATATTGTATATCATGTTCATAAACATAGAGATTTGGCGGAATGACATGGGCTGAGCGCGGCCCAGTAACACAAACATCAAAGATATTATGTATTTTTCTTAATTGACGATGTCAACTCATCGAGATCAATGCTCTGCGAAACAAGAATGCTAGTTTGTGCGGCGCGTTGAAATGTCGGCAGCGCGCGCACTAACATTACTTGGGGACCTCAGGGTTCCAATTAGAATTAGACCTCTCCATGGAAACACAGTATTCCAGTATATTTATTTCTAGTTCCTGGCATCCAATAATTTAATTTCATTCCCCTTGATGGTTCCAATTAGAATTAGGCCTCTCCATGGAATCACAGTATTCCAGTATATTTATTTCTAGTTCCTGGCATCCAATAATTTAATTTCATTCCCCTTGATGGTTCCAATTAGAATTAGACCTCTCCATGGGAACACAGTATTCCAGTATATTTATTTCTAGTTCCTGGCATCCAATAATTTAATTTCATTCCCCTTGATGGTTCCAATTAGAATTAGACCTCTCCATGGAATCACAGTATTCCAGTATATTTATTTCTAGTTCCTGGCATCCAATAATTTAATTTCATTCCCCTTGATGGTTCCAATTAGAATTAGACCTCTCCATGGAAACACAGTATTCCAGTATATTTATTTCTAGTTCCTGGCATCCAATAATTTAATTTCATTCCCCTTGATGGTTCCAATTAGAATTAGGCCTCTCCATGGAATCACAGTATTCCAGTATATTTATTTCTAGTTCCTGGCATCCAATAATTTAATTTCATTCCCCTTGATGGTTCCAATTAGAATTAGACCTCTCCATGGGAACACAGTATTCCAGTATATTTATTTCTAGTTCCTGGCATCCAATAATTTAATTTCATTCCCCTTGATGGTTCCAATTAGAATTAGACCTCTCCATGGGAACACAGTATTCCAGTATATTTATTTCTAGTTCCTGGCATCCAATAATTTAATTTCATTCCCCTTGATGGTTCCAATTAGAATTAGGCCTCTCCATGGAATCACAGTATTCCAGTATATTTATTTCTAGTTCCTGGCATCCAATAATTTAATTTCATTCCCCTTGATGGTTCCAATTAGAATTAGGCCTCTCCATGGAATCACAGTATTCCAGTATATTTATTTCTAGTTCCTGGCATCCAATAATTTAATTTCATTCCCCTTGATGGTTCCAATTAGAATTAGACCTCTCCATGGGAACACAGTATTCCAGTATATTTATTTCTAGTTCCTGGCATCCAATAATTTAATTTCATTCCCCTTGATGGTTCCAATTAGAATTAGGCCTCTCCATGGAATCACAGTATTCCAGTATATTTATTTCTAGTTCCTGGCATCCAATAATTTAATTTCATTCCCCTTGATGGTTCCAATTAGAATTAGACCTCTCCATGGGAACACAGTATTCCAGTATATTTATTTCTAGTTCCTGGCATCCAATAATTTAATTTCATTCCCCTTGATGGTTCCAATTAGAATTAGACCTCTCCATGGGAACACAGTATTCCAGTATATTTATTTCTAGTTCCTGGCATCCAATAATTTAATTTCATTCCCCTTGATGGTTCCAATTAGAATTAGGCCTCTCCATGGAATCACAGTATTCCAGTATATTTATTTCTAGTTCCTGGCATCCAATAATTTAATTTCATTCCCCTTGATGGTTCCAATTAGAATTAGGCCTCTCCATGGAATCACAGTATTCCAGTATATTTATTTCTAGTTCCTGGCATCCAATAATTTAATTTCATTCCCCTTGATGGTTCCAATTGATTGGCCGACATCTGTCCGACAGCGACATCTGTCCGAATCAGAAAATAGGTTATTTGGACAATAGTTTATGTTGGATCCTACCGTACGATTTTCTTGAAACTTTCCATAAAGTATAGTGGTTATATGACGAATAATCTGTGTAAGTTTGAGCGAGTTTCTATGTGCCAAATTTAAGATATTACCTTAAACACTAAAAATATATCCAATTCGGTGGTTTTCAGTGGTTCCAAAGCATATATCTGGAGATCCAACGATACGATTTTCTTGAAACTTTCTAGATAGTAAGATAGCTTTAAGACAAATAATTTTTGCAAGTTTGATTAAATTTCTATGTGCCAAATTTGAGATATCACTTCAAACACACGAAAATAGTGTTGTCGGACAGATGTCGCTGTCGGACAGATGTCGTGTTACCAAACTGATTTATTGTTGTTTAATTTTGAATCTATTGAAATTATTATATTAACTGAATTACATTGTATAGACTGCATAGCAAAAGTTTGGAGCTTTGTCTGCTGAAAGTCAGTTTTGAAACAATTGAATGAAAGGAGAGCTACTGACTGATATCATAAGCTACAGTAGGGAACTTAGTGGTAAGTCTTTGTCAAGTTATACAATTAAAATATTGTAACAAGTTTAGTTAGGAAGATTGTTTGTGATTGATATCATCGATTTTCACCTTTTAAGAGTCTAAATTGCAGGAACTTGAACTCGATAGAATGATGACGTGGTGACCATTATATCTGATATTATAACAAACTTGAAAAGTTACATGCTTTTTACGTAAATGTATGAACCAAAAGTGTTGCTTTTATTGGTGTTTCTTAAAACTTTAACTATCACGATCGAATTATAGACTTTAATTGAAGCTAATGGGACACATCTGACCGCAGATTAAACGTTTAGCCGGTGTAGTAGAGACGAAATCCATACCTCAGAGGTTGCCAGCTAAACCAGTTGTAAGTGGTTCACAATCATTAAAATTGTTATTGTTAAAAGTGCAACGACCTGAGCCTTTGCGCCGTGACATGGACGGTAACACAACTCGTGTCCGACAGCGAGATCTGTCCGAATCAGGGTACCAGAAAAAAACGGCATCTGTCCGAAATCATCATCTGATTTCAACACATTTCCAATTAGAGACATGATCTGAACTCATGAACTGTTACTCGCTAATTTGTATACGTAACATTTCCAATTTGAGATATGACCTACCCAATGCTCCGCGTCCGCCATATAATATATGATCTGCGTTCTTAGCAGTACCCCAAAGGAAAGATCGTCGAGTATTTTCGTCCCATCCAGAGTCCCAGAGCAGCATTGTTTCGTTGTCGGTAGAGAGCATATAGTTTGCAGGAATGGGGAGCGTTTCCAGATTAGAAAGGTTTCCAGATTAGAAGGGTTTCTCGGGTTAGAAAGGTGTCTGTTTGCTGCTTTTCTGCTTCTC
Organism: Bolinopsis microptera; assembly: GCF_026151205.1. Taxonomy (NCBI): domain Eukaryota; kingdom Metazoa; phylum Ctenophora; class Tentaculata; order Lobata; family Bolinopsidae; genus Bolinopsis; species Bolinopsis microptera. The sequence goes on along the minus strand of NC_087082.1, from coordinate 4,561,343 downwards.
TGTACCATTTTGTTGAGGGGTGATAGCTGGCAGCTCTAGATTCGTAACCCAATCCACCAACTGATTCAGATAAGAGTTATTTCGTCGGTCGATCTCCACCAGAAGCTTTTCTTTTCAAGTTCTGTTTGCTGACGTGGACGGTCGTTTCAGCATGGTGGGCAGGGTGAGTGCGGTCAGGAGTAGGAGTGATAAGTTGTTTCTCCACGGTAGAATCGTGCTCTGCAACCCTTTCGGAAATCCGAATATTTCCAGTGGGTGGTATCGTCTCTTTATTTGTCGAAGACGTATCGGAAGCCATTCAGGACAGGGTTCTCCGGGCCGAGCCTTGTTTGCGTCCAGGGATAAACTGAAGATTGGTTGCAATTGTGGATTGCGATAACTGATCTACATACTGCTGTCTTATATGTACTCATGTCCTGTGATGTGATCGACAGCTTGTAAGTTTACGGCTAGGACGATCTGACGTTCCTGTTCTCAACTAGTCAATCATATATCGAGGATTATATTTCAATGGATCACATCAGCATTAGAACAATGGGAGCAACATCACGAGATTACCCGTGAGCTTGTGAAATACGAATGTGAATATGATCCGAAAATCGGACAGATGTCGCCAAAAACGACTCCTGTCCGACAGCCACATCTGTCCGAAATCCCTAATTCGGCTGTCGGACAGATGTCGCCCAATTGACATGGACACGGTTGGACACCACCTATACCATTATTTGGTAGATCAACTTAATAGATTTACATGGTTTTGACTTACATCTCAAAACTTATTTAATTTAACTGTTACTATACCTGCCGGCAGGTATAGTAACAGTTAAATTAAATAAGTTTTGAGATGTAAGTCAAACAGTATTTCCCAGGAACAATATTTCATCACAAATGAACAAATTGGTCCAAGATACATACAGTTCGAGCTCATATGATTTTCTTCCTGTAAGTATATCTTGTCAAATGTCAAAGAATCGATGTAACATAGTATGTTGTTACACGCTTCATAACTTATCGCAGCAATGTGTACTATCCTACATTCGTTTTCATTTGGTATATACATTCATTGAAATAACTATTGTTTTTCAGCCAAAGAGTAGTCGAAGATTGAGAGCATTCCTGCTATCAAGAAACCTGTTATCAAGAAGCCTGATATCAAAAAACCTGATATCAAGACATGCAGCACTGTCAAATCGGTTAGTACAAGTAGAAAAACTGTTCGTGAACACGTGTCGCCCATCGGGATACTTGGATATTGCCGATTTTATGTGTGATCTCGAGTTACATATGTCGTCACTCGTCATGCTCAAATCCATCTAAATAACTTGTTTCCAGGCTTGATAATCAGCTGTTACCCGGGTGAAACTTCAGTTTATCTTCTATCAACGTTTCTTGATCTCACAAATGCTTGATGTTTGAATTGCAGTGTCGTTTAACACTAACAGTACTTAAATCACCAGTATGTAAAGTCAAATCACTAGTATGAAGGCATATCATAGTAGTACATTTTACTGATTTAAATCGAAACCGTCAGATCTTAACGTTCAAAATGTACGATAAAAACTTTACCAAGCCGAGTTTTACCGAGGTTTTGCAAACATGCGATGGAAAACAAACGCATTCCACTGAGTGGAATCCACTCATGTGTAAGACGGAACCAGTCAAATCCCTGTCAAAACTTCGAGCAAATCTGCACACACTGTAACCAGCCAGGGGAGGTGGTTACAGAAGGAGGCAGTGACGACTGTTGACATACATTTTTATTTCTGTTTCACCTGTCAGACTTCATATCGATACACCGTTGTCTCGGAAGGGGTGTTCACGGTTCAATAACAACGACCATACAATTGTAGACTGTCAGCTTCTGGAAACCATCTTCACCAGACTGACATTGTTTGGACACCCCATATCCGAGACAGTCGATCTTTCCGAAAGGAGTCCGACAGTCCCCACCTTACCAACAACACCCTAGGGGATCCCTTCCTACTCTATATGGGCATGAAGGAGACACCTCTAGACTTCCTGTCCTGTAGAGAGTGTGGGAGGCATTCCCCTGTCATCCTCTTTGATGTGAAAGCAATAGATAAAGGCTCTGACGGCAAACCTGATGTCTACCCCATACAATTTGATGACTTGTGGAACATCGATCGTCAAGCAGAAAACCGGATCTAACGTCATCAACGGTATGCTTGACATGATTAAATTAATCAAGAAGGGGACACTGAGATAACGGGTGGAGAGGATAATAGAACACAACACAGATCACTATTCGTTCACTAAAAAGTTTGTACAGATTGCTGGGAAGAGTGGTGGACTTCTCACAGTCATGTGTCCACATGGAATATGTGTAGGGTTTAAGGTCCTCTGCCTGCATGAAGGGGCATCGGATTACGTTCAGTTCCTTAGATCATGGCAGCATATTCCGTCAATATCTGTTGTGGTCTTTGCTTCCCAAGTGGCCAGACATGCCGAGAAGCAGTTCCCTGGTATGCTGCCACCATACGGAGGAAAGCTGGCAGACTCTTCAAAACCGGAGATCCCACAATTCATCAAATTCGGCGGCGTTATAAACTTCGATGAGCTGTTGAACCACAAAGTTCAATCTGTGAAATCCAACCCTAGAGACCATCCTGTAACCAAGTGAAGCCACAAGTTACCATATTTATGTCCATAATCAAAGATAGAGATTCGGCGGAAAGACAGTGCAGGCTGAGCGCCGCCCAGTAAGCCATAAGTACATCTTATTTGACAGATTTCATTCGAGGTGAATTTTAAAAATCCATAAGATATATTTCATCGCTTGAATATTTGTGCACAGCTGCTACGGAATAGAATAAACACATCAATTTGTGAGCAAAATCACAAGGAGCTTAATAGGTACAGATATTCATTATATAACATGTCGGGGATGAACTTACTGCTGTCGGTTACATTCATACATCTTATGAGAAACGGCTGCACGAATTCCAGGCCCCCCTATTATTAGGGGTCAGATCATACTTACTTACTTGATACTTGATAAGGTCTCCTCGATCATTCGAGTGGCCTGCACCAAGGAATTGCCGCTTATGTCGTATCATCTCTCTCCAGTGCTTGCGATTTCCTGCCAACTCTCGGACCTTATCAAATACAATGTCTGGATCTCCTGTAAATGTTACTGCGTCTTCCAGGACACAGGTTCGCCAATTCTTTCTTGGCCGCCCACGTGATCTTCGGCCGTGAGCAGGTGTCCAGTCAAGTAGATACTTTGGTAGCCTGGTGTCCGGCATTCTAGAAACATGTCCAAACCAGCGAAGACGGTTGGCACTGATGTTGGTTATAACCGGGTTTATTCTTGCCCGCTCCAACACTTGAACATTGCTCATCCGGTGGAACCATTTAATTCGAAGGATTCTCCACAAACAGTTTTGATGGAAAACTTCGAAGCGATGTAGTTGCTTTGAAGTAGTGTTCCAGACTTCGCTTCCATAAAGTAATATTGTTAGAACCGCTGCAACATATATCCGTATTTTGGTGTTAGTTTGGATATTGCGATTCTTCCAAATATTACCGAGCTGATTGAATGCTCCTGAGCCTTTCTGGATCCGTGCAGACAAGTCCCGGTCAATAGTCCCATCACTTGATATAATCGACCCAAGGTAAGTGAAGTTGCTGACTTGCTGGATAGCCGTGTCTCCCACTGTAATGTCCACCGTTGATGCTTCAGTACACGGCCTCTGTGATGTATTCTTGCCGATGGCCATAACCTCTGTTTTCTTCGCATTGATTCTGAGGCCAGCCTGAGCCGCATACTTGCATAAAAGATCAGTCGTCTCCTGGAGACCGTCCTTGGTGTTGTCCATGATAGCCAAATCATCTGCATAGTCAGTATCCAAGACGACTGTATCCTGACCAAAGCTGGTGGTAGCTCTCTGCAGCACTGCCCCGTGTGACAACACTTTGTTATTCTCAGCCCGCTGCGCAGGCAGGTTGATGCAAACATTAAAGATAGGTGGACCCTGAATATCCCCCTGCCCAGAACCAGATGTAACGTCAAACCAATCTGAGAGCTCACCATTATGTCTGACAGAGCTGACGGTGCCGCAAAAGAATGCTTGCATTATGCGAATGTATTTACAAGGCAAGCCATAATGACTGAAAGCTTTCCAGATAAACTCCCGATTAAGTGAATCGAATGCAGCTTTAAAGTCAACAAAATTTAAGTACAGGGGGAGGTTAAACTCAATGCTGTTGTGAATAATAGTACGGAGCGAATAAATCTGATCAATGCAAGACCTTTTTTTCCTGAACCCGCACTGATTCTCATTTCTCTCGGAGCAGTTCTTCAAGCCCCGCATTCATCCGTCGCAAACTATTATCTGATAGAGTTTTGATGCCGTGGAGCGTAGGGTTATGCCCCTGTTCATGTTGTTCGAGCAGAATGATGTATCACCCTTTTTCGGGACAATAACAATGATACCATTAACCCAATCCTCTGGCACATTCTCCGTCTCCCAAACACGTGCAAACAGTTTCTCAAGCCTGTCTAAAAGACCAGGAGCCCCATACTTCAGCTGTTCGTTGGAAATTTCATCAATTCCAGAGCTCTTGTGATTCTTCAGACTCTTTAAAGCCTCAGAGATCTCTGTTCTGCTAGGGGGTAAATCACTATCACTCAGATACGGAAAACATGGTGCGACCTCTAGACTGTCTAGGTCTGAAAGGTCCACGTCTCCTATCTGCGGGTTTAGTAGTTCAGCGAAGTGCTCACCCCATCGTTTTCGTTGAGCAGCGGGGTCAGAAATCAACTTCTCGGTTTTATCTCTGACAGCAGTTGACTTCCGACTCTTCTTGCCTGACAAGGACTTGATCATCTGCCAGACCTCCCTCTGCTGACCGTGTGAAGAAGCTGTTTCCAGATCGGCTGCAACCCGTAAAGCCCAGTTCTCATCGTCCTTCTTGCAGCTCTTCTTAACACGCTTATTAGCAAGAGAATACTCAGATCTATAATTGAATCCATCACATGGGCATTTCTGCTTGACCTTACTCCGCTCCGAGATGAGATCCTTTGTCTCTTGTGACAAGTGCTGCTTGTCAGATCATTATATGACGTATAATTAGTGATGTGCCGTATAATTAGTGATGTGATCCACCAGCTACGATTTACAGAACATGTGAACTCTACCCTATATCTAGCCCAGTTTTACCCCTTAGTTTTGATTTAAATTAACAAGTACACACACAATACTAAAAGAACAGATATCGTGGAGTTGGGTATGGTAATTCCTTCGCCTCTTAGCGGGTGTCTTGCCAACACTCAACCTGTCGATGTGAAAGTCGGTAATGACTTGCTGATCTTTGATAGCTCGCACATACTCTTGAACAGAGGGCTTTGGGCGATGCACTCGGGATTTAAATCCTCTGTGAAAGCCAGGCAGACTTGAGGGCTGAATCCTTTACTTGTCCTTCTTCCGGGAGTAGATGTATCCATCAGAGTCGAGTAGCTGTTGACATCCTGTCCGACCAGAGATGAATTTGGAGAAGGTAGGCATATTGATAGAATGCGATACTATTGTCTATCATCTTCCAGTATATAATATACCTAAGAACACTTGATCGGCTCACTCCCGTTGCATGCCTTTGGCACGTACGTCTCACATCCATATCCCTAGATACAAGAACCCCTCTTTAGCAAGAGCTCCTGTCCCTTATGTGATATAGTTATACGAGTCGAGCGGTCAAATCTTAAAGATCATGTTTACTTCTTAATGCACAGCTATGATGTACATGTGAACTCTACCATTTCTAGGTTAGTTAAATTCTACTGATGGATCACATTACTAATTATACGTCACTAATTAGTGACATGATCTGATCTCCCTGGGCCCCCTAGTAATGAGGGGGCTGGAAGTCGGCCTCTCGACCAGTCAGTGAGTGGAATAGGGAGTGAAGCCTGTTACCATTCCTCCACTCTTTAGAGTTTAGGAAAATAGAGCCAGCAACGTAGATTGATAATCGCCTGCTAGTTCCTGTAGCAACTAAATCGCCTGAGGATGGTGACCGGATTTTCGTCTGTTCAAGAGAAGAACATCCAACAGCAAGGAATGTGAAATATATCAATGCCATGCCGTGCCAACAGCAGACGGATAACTTCTCGTGTGGACCTCTATGCTTTGGGTTTCTCTGGGCATTTAGTGGTGGAAACGACCCCCAACAGATTCTGGTTCAACTCTACGGATATTAGGAAGACCATACTTAAAATCGCCGAGGACGTCAATAATCGCGATACACATCTTGGGAGAGAAGTGCAAAAAATAAATCCAACGGCAGCGTCAAAATCTCTGGTAACTGTTTCCTGTCAGGCTGTCTGAATCCTTAACAACAAATTACTCTCCAAACCCTGGGCAACTTCTCTCCTAGCTCCAACTACAACCGAAATACTGTAATATAAGCCCATCACCCTTTTCATCAGTCTCTGGAAAGCCCCTTGAAGTACCTACAGGTGTATCTATACTAGTATACTCATTCCACTAGCATGTAACATGTTCACGTAATCATTATAATGAGCTTTCCTCACTTCTTCACTTATCACTCAACCCAGCCTCTCTTCCAGTGCTCTGGATTTGGAGGACTTAATTAATGATACACTCAATTAATATACTTGTTAATTGATCTTTGATGTAATTTCTATTCGGTCTATTATTTTAATTTTGTTAGTGCATGGAGTGAGTCATGTGTATTAAATTTCGTAATGAAGACTGCTTTCAATTCCCAATTGAATTTGTTTTAGTTCTTAGTACAATATTTTAAGAGATTAAGAGAAAAGGAAGTTTTGATACTATGGTTTCGTACACGCTGCTTTGCTTTTAATAACTTCCTGGGTTGATGTTATACAGGTGGGCTGTGTAGAATAATTTTAAATTTGGGATAGACGTTGCGAAACTATGATCGACCGCCAAGCTTTTGTTATATTTGAAATAATAACAATAATAAATTAAATTATAAACACTACTTTTAAGTTGTAAAACTTTTACTCAGCAGTTTGAGAACAACTACAAAAGAACAAACTGATATAAGTGCCACAATAACTCTATCCTAAATTAACAGCCTTCCCAGCAATACACGATATATTAATATAACTCAGTAAATAGTACACACTACACAGTATTATGTACTATGCAGTAGTACACAGGCACTTTCAATCATTTAGTAACCTGAAATGTTTAGCCAGTAAATTATTTTAATGTTATTTTTTACACACTGTTCCTCATGAGTATATTAAAGCTTTATTACCGGGACTACTGTATTTCTTTTACTTGTTAATCCGACAGACTGCTTTAAACTTTTTTTAAAGTGTGTTATCTTCAAATTAATTCTGAGACCCACTCAATCAATACGATGCTGCATTCCATGTTTACATTGTTCCTAATTACATTGTTATCTTCATCCATGATCGCTAATAAGCTTAATGACATTGTTTGTAATTTAGTACTTCTTTTTCACTTGTTTACAAAAGAAATATGACTCAAAATTTTTCAGCTCCAGTACCTTGGTCGAGTGAAATCGTTTCTGCTCAGATGTCCGCTGGAGTACTTCCTCCGCTGGAGTACTTTGTCCGCTGGAGTACTTCGTAATGTTGTTCTAAGGATGAACAAAGGTAGTACAAAATTTAAGATTGTAAATCTTTAGAATCATACTGTCTAGCGCCTAATCGTTTAAAATCTGGCGAGTAACTGAGATAATTAAAACCTGATTGAGATTTGAAAAGTTACTTACCATTGTACAGTCAAAAATTATATTTTTAATTTCAGCATAGTGATGTACACGTCTACATAGCTGGGAAAGATGAGGTCATAGATGATGGTAAACCCCTTAGAATGAATGAAGAATGGTGCAGTAGCAAGTTGTTGGGTTCTCTGCTAGAAAGTAGGAAAGATGTCACCAGAAGAATCATGTTAGCCAATGTAGCATTCCAGAACTTCAAGAAGGTCTGGTGCCAGAGTAAGATCCCCCTACAGAAGAAGCTGAAGGTCTATGAGGCCCAAGTAGTATCTATCCTCATGTATAACTCTAGTTGCTGGGGAATGCCTAAATCGTACTGGGACAAACTAGATGCATGTCACCGTAACCACCTCAGAAAGATCATGAATGTCAGCTGGCCACGCAGTATGATGTCCAAAGATACCCTCTACAAACAGAGTAACTCTACCCCTATGTCTGAGCGTGCTGAGTTATCTAGGTGGAAGATGCTAGGACACATACTGAGGAGCGATGAAAGATCACCAGCTCAAGCTGCGCTGTGTTTTGCTGTCGATATGTGTAGTGAAGTTGGTAGACTCGGGGCTCACAGACGTAACCTCGATCCTGCACCACCTGAAGGTTGACCTCTGGAAGCGCTTCATCTTGCTGGAGTCGTATGATGATATTCTCCATTTGAGAGAACTTGCTAGTGACCGTGGTTATTGGAGTAAATTGTTTAACTTTATACTTGAGTACAAGTCAATTTGATTATTGGGACATATAATTTTACAAAGGATCACGTTTCGGTTCTAAATTATTTTAGGATTGTTGACATTTGTAAGATTGACATGTTTGATAATAAGCATAGTGATGAGAGAGGGCTATTAATGTGTGGGATTTCTGCTGCTTTGTTACAGTCATCTGACTTTTTCATTTTTACTCGGTGACTTTCTGAGGAAAGAGTTCTGCTAAAAAAGATAAAAAAGATATGCACACGAGAGATGTTTCCTCTGAGATTATGCTGATGCCGGATGCATCACAAGCACATATTATTCGAACTGCAAATCGGAGAATTTTTTTATAATCCTGAACTTAATTTAAAATCCTTACTTAAAATCAGTTCTCATCCAATACTTTACAGATATTGCATCTAAGAGAGTAACAGGACGCTCGCAATATCTTGTATATATATATTTTCTTGTGTTTGAAGTCATTATATCTCAAGTTTGGCACATATAAATTCTCCCAAACTCTCACACATTATCCGTCATATAGCCTTGTAACTATCTGGAAAGTTTAAAGAAAATCTATCAGTCAGACCTTGAGAAAATCAAAAATATATTCTAAGTTATTCACTAAAACACTCTATTTTCGAACTTTTTAACTTTTTATTTTAAACAGATTTATCGTTCTGGTACCGAAATGCTTTACCATAATAAACGTACGGCGCGAGAACATTTCCTCGTCCAAAGTCTGACAGTTAACAACATGCGTAGGATTCCCTCAAGAGGTGAAAACGTAATCGCCACCGGACCTCAGGCTATTATATTTACAATTTATGTTCATAATCATAGAGATTCGGCAGAATGACAGACTGAGCGCGGCACAGTAAACACTAACAGTAACACTATGCACTAACCCCCAGCATGGTAAACCTGGTCAAAAATTCCCATATCCCTAATTACACAACATGACATTATATGACGTGTATTTGACGGATAATAGCAAAGCTGAAAGCGATGCGGAGTATATTTATATTTGATTCTGCACTTACAATATAAATTTGAAGTTGACGTGTGCCATGAACCAAAATTATGCATTTGAATGCAAACGGCCGGGCCGGAAATAGTTTGAGATATGTTTCAAAAAATATTTTAAACGCCGCCCAGTAACTTAATTGACGATGTCAATTCATGGCAGCTTGGCGCGGCACAGTAGCGCATTTTGCCAATCTGTCGCTGTGAGAAGCCTCATTGAGTGCGCAACGCGGCACAGTAACGCATCGCGCTACAACCCAGTAACGTGAGGTTTGAACAAAATTATTGCGATGCATTAATTTGATGGGTACGCATGGGTATTTATTTTGCGGAGATACAAATGGCACCTAATTGAGTTTACTTTACTGGGCCGCGCTCAGCCTGTCATTCCGCCAAATCTTTATTATGTTAATGAACATAATAGCCTGGGGTCCTCAGGTAAAGTTTACTGGGCTCAGCCTGTTATGTCATTCAGCCTGTCATTCCGCTATCATAACATGATAGCCTGAGGTCCCCAGGCAAAAATGAGTAACATTAAACAGGAATTTTGTCTACATCCGTAGTACATGAGCATGCCACGTCATCAAATTAACCTGCATGACGCTTGTCCATGTACTGTGAAGTGTATCTGGAAACTAAAGTTGGAAAACACGTTGAACTGTGTTGGTTTGTAGCTGTTCCTACCGCTTACTTTTTAAAATCTCTAGATTCGATCACCGTACAAAACATTGTTTGTTGTTGCTTAAGCATTAACTTTCTCGTTTGTAATTCCCCACAAAATTAAAACGAAGCTTAATTTTATTTTATCCGTGATCCAGTTGTTCTACTACTTTTAAATTGTACCTGTAGTTTATCAACCCCAAACCCACGATGCATTACTTGCTACGATATTTTACATCTACAAATATATTGTGATCTGCATATTTCATAATCGTTATTTAATTGCTGCGTTGGAATTGAATAAAATAAGAGATTGCATTGAAGGTGAAAGCCAAGTACCTTAAAGTTACCGGGTTTTGTTTAGCAAAAACATTATTATTATTAGATAGATTCTTCCTTGTACATTTGCTTGTTGATTTACTTCGAAGCACGTATATCATCCATCATGGCTGGGGATTTGTCTGGTAAAACTGTTCTTATCACTGGTGGAAATGTTGGGCTGGGAAGGGCGGCTGCCTTTGAACTAGCCCGGAAGAAAGCAGAAGTTGTCATTGGTGGCCGGAGCAAGGAGAGCTGCGAGACTGTAGTGGAGGAAATCAAGGCTCTCACTAAAAATGAAAAGGTTACTCGGTTACTTAGGTCGCGATTTTCAGCAAATATCACTTTGACTTATAGTATCAAATGTACTGCTTATTGCCGTTAAACCTCACTACAAGTTGTTATTACATGGATCTAGGTTTTCCATATCTAAATCCATCAATCAACATTCATAATGAATGAGGACATTATAGAATGCTGTACATGTTGCTCTCGACAAGATTCACATTTTCACTTACCCTCATAAACAATTAACAGGTGAGTTATTTCCTGCTAGATTTGGCCTCATTTCAAAGTATATCAGACTTTGTGAAGGACTTTTCAGCGTGCTTCTCAAAGTTGGACATTCTAATAAACAATGCAGGGGTGTGGAGTCCTCCCTTCGACAGCACTGAGGACAATATAGAGACTACCATGGGAATAAACTATCTCGGTCACTTCTACTTAACTAAACTTCTAGGTCATTATATTTGTTAACTTTAATGTCTTGATTTAACGAAAGCTGATCATTTCGCTAGCTATTTTTGTAAGTTCCGCTTCCAAGTGGTCCATCCAAACCGGCAGTGGCACTGTTAGCACTAGATAAAATACCATAGAACCTTCAGGAAAATGACCCCTTTTCTTCTAGGCGAGTACTTAATACGTTCCCGTGGTTTGGTGGTGATGCTGTCCGCAGACACACACAAGGGAGGTGACATTACCCCGGACCATCTTGAAGTACAAGGAAACACTCCCGTCCTCTTTAAACCCCTGGAAAACCGGACCTTCAAGTCTGACTGGGTGCAGTATGCCATGAGTAACCGTGCCCGGATCTACTTCGCTAAAGAGCTGACTGCTCGTCATCCGGAGATAACAACTGTTGCCGTGAACCCTGGTGCAACTAAGACGTCTCTTGGTCGGAACATGTGCTGTTTGAAATGTCTGGGGCTTGTCTTCACACCTCTGATGAAGACACCCGAGCGAGGTGCTGAAAGCATGGTTTATTGCTGTACACAGGACATGAGCAAGCACAGTGGGGCCTACTTTAGTGATTGTAAACCGGTGGATTTACCTGAGGCTAGCATAGACCCGGTTATTCAGAGAAAGTTGTGGGAGGTTACAGTTCAGCAGTGTGACAGACTTGGGAAATATCGCTGAGTGCGGTATAAAGTTATATGATTAAGGATAGATTCCGTTGGTTTTCAGGGAATCTTATAATTTTATACGTGACTTTCTTTCAACGAACCCAAGGGAAGTGATACAGAGACGTGTACAGGATACAGTGATGACTAAATTGCCGTTGGTTTCGAAGACAGTAAAAACTAAGTTTCTCAATAAGCAACAGGTTTAATACAGAAATAGTTAATGCTGATTAATTGGTGTTTTCCTTGCAATTGATTGATACCATAATCTATTTAATCAAGTTTTCCCTAAAAATCTAATTGATATATCAAAGAATTAAAACTACTCGGGCCAGCATCCTGTAAACCATTTACCCGCTTCACTACGAGCTATAATTGTACCAAGTTTCTGTCATTATCTCTTCCTCGCGTTAACAACCGCTCCCATTGTAAATGTAACACTGAGGTTCAAATCTCCGATATAATTTGTCTTTAACAAAGCAATTAATGAAATCTGAACTTATATAATTTTCTTTGAAGAGCAATTATCGTAAGTCTGCCCTTGAAAGCCTTGCAGCAGGGGCATTAGAAAATTGTGCTAGAGCATTGAAGAGCAGTTAATGACATAAAAGCGTCACGTGATTGTCACGAGTATGGACTGCTCACGTGATCGCAGCAGCTGATAGATCTCTTATCAGTTGACATGTCACCTGACCTTATGGCTTCCGCGTGACCTGGTATAGCACTTATCACTCAGAATATCACGTGGTCTCAAGGCTTCCGCGTGACCTGTTCACACACTTATCACTCGGTGTCATAGTTGTTACGGACGTCCTGGACGAACTTTAAAAAGGTGCCGAACTGGACGAATTTTTTAACGAAATAGACGAACTTTAACCGAATTTTTGATGACCTCCCAAAATTCAGATCACTGGACAATTGAAATACCAATTTTCTAAATTTTGAGAGCTGTTGCTATAATTGATGCTTAATTGTAATCTGTGAACCAGCTCTGTTTATATTGAAGTACTAGTCATGATCTGTTGTTGATCTAGTTTTTTTTTTCAATACAAGTATGTATAACTATCTAACTGTATCATTTGTTTACAAGTGTAATAGTGATCGCACCTAAGCCATTCATTATAAAATCAAAACATATGCCAAGAAAATTTACGCAACGAATTTTCACGAATTTTCACGAATTTTTAAAAGGTGCCGAACTGGACGAACTTTTCGCATTTCTTCGACGAACTTAACAACTATGCTCGGTGTAGCACGTGGTCCTGAAGCCGGCACGTGGGCACCCTGCCCTCTAATGACTGCCAGGTTTCGGGGCCCTAAGGCCAAGGGTAAGGATCTCCAGTAAATCCCGTAATTATAGGTGTGTATAATGCGGCTGGGAATGTATAAAGCAGCACACTTATAGCCCCGTTACAACATTTAAGGGCGGATCAGTTGCTGCAGTCTCTGCAAATCCCTGTCCGTGCTCCTGTACCCTCAGGGGCCCTGGCGGCAAACTGGGAATAACAGTTCATCTCTTGATTTTGTTATAGCCAGGTCAAATTAACTCAGTCGTACGATCAGATTCACAATAACAAGGTTTAAAAGAATACTGCGGGTTACTTCGAATATTAATGAACTTTCAAGTACTAATAATTAGGAAAAACAAATAGGACGTAGATCCCAAAATGAACACTGGTTATTTAAAAATTAGCCAAAGTTTGGCCGCTTACAGTTACATTCTTTACCTATTTATCACATAAGACAAAACTTAGGTACCTACTTAATGTCAGAATCTCGGGGAAAAAAACGGAAAATCAACAAACTGTCCCATTTCCCCCAGGAAGTTCCTGCAGGGTTAACTGTACTAAAATTGCACCATTTTGGAGGAAATTTTGTCCAGTGACCAATTAATGAGTTCACCGTGGATGGCACGAGACAAGATTGGAGTACTGGAAGCTAGAATTCCGGAGAAAGCTTCCGGAGAAAGCTTCGAAGATTATATATTATAATTTATGTGATCACTATAATATTTAAGCAGTCAAGTTCTTCCCGGAATTTAATTGTTAAGCAATTTGGTGTTCGATCCTGTAAATGTAATTGAAATTCTAGGAATAATACGTATCTGACGTACCAAATTCTTAGCTGATGCCGGAAGTCGATTATTGAAGGAAGTCGAATGATTAGTCTTAATATACAGTTTTATGTAGGTTTCTTTACTTGTAGCTGCGAGATGATTTTGTATTTTTTTTGTTGCCACGAGCGTGCTAAACCACTTGACAATTCAATTTCGGGATTTTTCTAAATTAGCCCTCGAAGATGCTAATTGAGCCATCTATATATTAACATTTTTGCTTCTTAACGACCCAAAAAACACCCACAAATATGAACAAATTTCGGGTTTTTAGTGGTTTCGAATGCCTTTGAGCGTTCATTCTAATATCCATTTAAAATTATGTCCGTTCACGCAATGTCTGGTCAAATAATGTCCGATAAGGTAGGTTAATAGGGCATGGTTGAACAAAATGGGAATCCTGAAGTCAATGCTGGGATTTTCTGTTCATTAACCTTCTGGTGAGCACAGTTATTTCAGTTATTATTTTATGTTTTTCGGAATTATATCCCTTTGATCATTATCTGGAGTAGTACTACTACTAGATTACTGGTTAGATGTTAAAGAAGAAAGTTTGACACGGTTATTTTTTATTGAATAATTATTTGTCCATTCTGAGATGACCAAATATTGTTGCAGTACATTTTTCTTGTAAGATGATATCCTTTTTTCTAACCGATCATCACACATCAGGTGGATACAAAAGATTTTTACAACTGGATATAAACGACCTTTAACAAAGGATGATATATTTCCAATCGACCCAAGACTACAGAGCGAGCGATTGACTGCTCTTCTGGAACAGTTTGTTTAATTTTTGACTTTGAGGATGAGATATAAAATGTTACATCAATTTGGAATTTTTACATTCCGCAAGATAAATAATTGTAATTTCTCTTAATTCATAAATTACAATTAACGTTCAAGAGTGAAATCTTTTCCAGGCAATGGTTTCGAGAAATCGAGAAAACAAAGAATCCGTCTCTTGCTGTTACAGTTCTGAAAAGACATCGCTTTACTTTCTTGTGGCTTTTTGTAGCATTCAATTTCGAGGTTTAGTAATATTTCCAAGTTTATCATGTTAACATTAATACTAAAATTATACCTTTGTGTATTGTATGATAAAGTGCATTGAGTTGTTAATAAACAGATCAACATAATTTATTACAATTAACCGTATGTTATTCCGATTTTGCGCGAACCTCATAATACTAATTTCAGGCTGCGTTTAGATGTACGGTCCCTTTCATTGTTGCACGTATAACTTCATATTTTGATCCTGCTGTAGAAATGACGCAGAAAACTGCTCTTCTGTGGTCAGGTAATACAAACTAACTCTCTGGGAACATTGATCCCAATATACAGTTTAAATCACCTACCCAATATGCGATATGTCCTCTGATAAATCACATTTGTTCGCAACAAGGGGTGATTGATTAAAACTAAAAGTATAAGCCGGGAAAGAAAAGGCCTGGTATATGGAGGTACCCAGTATCAAGGGGCCCGGTATATAGAGGTACCCGGTATCAAGAGGCCCGGTATATAGAGGTACCCAGTATCAAGGGGCCCGGTATATAGAGGTACCCGGTATCAAGGGGCCCGGTATATAGAGGTACCGGGTATCAAGAGGCCCGGTATATAGAGGTACCCGGTATCAAGAGGCCCGGTATATGGAGGTACCGGGTATCAAGAGGCCCGGTATATAGAGGTACCCGGTATCAAGAGGCCCGGTATATAGAGGTACCCGGTATCATAAGGGGCCCGGTATCCGTATATAAGGTTCGACTGTATAAGTAAATTATTGCCCAAGGTTTTTAACATTAGTGTTCTATGGTCGTAAGACTATAACAGTTCGATAAAGAAATTGTTAATAAATCGTCACTAAATATCACAATTTCAGTTTGTTTATTACTAATGATGTTCACAATGGTGGGATTCAGAAGTTATTTATACTACCGGTTTTTGCACCTCGGAACTGTACTGAGGGTCGAAATAACGGGCCTCGTCTACAGAAAGGTTAGCCATTCAACTGCCAATTCTAAATATAATTTATCCTATACTTCTTTAGATTGGTTAGAATTATAATTTTTAGATATTTGATGATAGCGAACTTTAACATTGTATACAGATACTGTATGTTAAAAATTCATACTTAAATCCCCAACAATGCTCATTAGGTCTGCAGAATAACGCAACAAGAGATAGGGGAGAGATCAGTTGGTCTGATTCTAAACCTTATCACTAACGATGCTCAACGACTAGACGAGGTATTCAATTAAACGAACAGATATTTGTTATCCATTAAACAATATATTGCTCAGGAATTAATTGCATTTTGATTTTCGTGATATCTTTTGCCTCTCAAATTTGTCTAAGACCAATTTAAACTGTGGAGTGTGGGTACACCCTTCAACCGATTCAGTTACCATAGTTAAAACATATTAATTACTCACTGATAAGCCATGAACAGTAAACAATGTTTCAGGGTATATTGATGACAAATGTGCTCTTTAGTATCTGGGCTGTCCTAGGAATCACGTTTGCTATAATGTACACGGAACTAGGAATCTATTACACTCTTGCTGTTTTTGTACCTGTGTTACTGTGCGTTCCTATCCAGCTTGGAATCGGGAGACTTGTTACTTACTTGAGGTAATGTCAATAGATCAGTAGAAATAGGGGGTCATAGAGTACAATGTTAATCCCCTGATTTCTCTAAGGGAGGATTAGTTCAAATTCCCTCATCCCCCGGGTGGCTTGAAATTTTAATTTATAACGTCAAAAATCCTTATCTTATATAAATGCAATTAGAATACAATCGACAAATGCAGGGAGAAGGTATCTGTGTTGACGGACAGACGAGTTAAGATAATACACGAAATAATACTGTTTATGAAGGTGATAAAGATGTACGGATGGGAGCTTATGTTCAAGAAACTTGTCGAAAAGGTGAACCTTATTTCCTATTAAATGTCAGTCCTGTTTTCTAAAGTCCTGTTTCTTTTTTATTAGGAGCAGTATCAGCTTGTGATTGAACGTTTATAACTCAGTCTCACCCGCTCCGTTCAGACTCGCCTCTAGAGTCAGGGAACCATTCACTGTGTTTAATAAATTGCCGTCGCGCAATTGCCATAGTGCTCTGATTATATTATCAATTTCAGATTAGGCGTAAAGAATCAGTATTGATTGGGATATTTGTGTGGACACAATCAGTTGTGAGTGTTATCTGGTATACCATTCCTGTCGTGTCATTACTAATCGCAATTTCGGTAAGTGGATCGGTCATTTCAATCTTATCTGTTAGTGATCGTAATACATGATTTTATAATTGAGACAAGAGTCCACCTTTGCGAAAACGTTAACGGAATACGAAAACCACGAACCTTGAAATTTACAGATCTACGTTTCTGACCTCTATTCGTATTCTTAGAACGAATGAAGTCTGGAGGTCAGAAACTTAGATCTGAAATTCTGTTCTGCAGGTAAAAACATACGCTGAAGAACCTATGAAGACATCCGAAATATTTTTCTTCTTGTTAATTCTCAATCCGTTAACCACGTACCTCAACGCGTTCCTCGGAAGAGCCTTTTCTTACATTTCTCAACTCATCACAAGCTTCAGAAGAATAGAGGTTAGAATTAGAATTTTTAGATGCTATGTTTTGATTGATCATAATGGTAAATGGAATGGTCCACAGGTCGAAGGTCGCTCAATAATAGAATCTAAATTAATTACGTGGCCACTACAGATTTAAAGAAGCCATTAGCCATGTCAATAACCTCTGACTTTTAGTTTTACTATTTCCTAAATACGCATATCTGAGGTATTGAAATCACAAAAAATAACCATTATTCAATTCCAGGATTTCTTGAATGCCGACGAGATAAAGCATATCCACAAAAAAGCGGCTATATCCAATCTTACCAATGATGTTATTGTTAATAAGAGTTTCTTACACAAGGATGCAGAGGCAAGTAATAACAATGGATTGGAAATTCTATAAACAGGTATAAAGAGTTTAAAAACTTTATAAAATAGAGTCTATTCATTTGTGATTAGCCCCTCTTCTTTGCCTTCTGTATGGTTTGTTGAATTTGATGCAGTTAAGATTGGAGCACCAAATGTGGGCAGGCTGGTAAATCCTCAACAAATCTTTTAACAGGTACCAAGATTAAAAGTAATGAAATGGCTGTTACTTTGGACAATTTCTCTTCAAAATGGGGACCCAATGTCTTCTCTTTAAAGGGTATAGTTTCAGCGAGCTCCTCATCTTATGTTTCGTTCACAGTTTATATTTGAATTGTCAGTAACTGAAGGATCTCTATTCTCTAATAGCAGAGAATCAACGTAACGATGAAAACTTGCAGGCATAAGTTTTTTCTTGTGATGTAACTACAATTTCTTCATCGCAGGTCTCAATCTTACTGTAAAAAAAGGAGAACTTATCGCTGTAGTAGGACCTGTTGCTTGTGGCAAGACAACCCTTCTTATGTCCTTACTACAGGAGTTAGAACACGAAGGAATTCTAAACATTGATAGAAGTGTGGGATTTTCTTCACAAGTACCTTGGATATTCAACGGTATTTTGGTTAATAGTTTGTTAACTTAAGAATTTTCTAATGATTAGTTCATTCTAATAGACGTTAAAGAAATATTTGTTTTGCCGTGCACTAAAGGTACTAAGGTCAATTGCTTTTTCTTCTTCAGGGAATATCGAAGAGAATATTTTGTTTAATAGACCTCTTGATAAGGAAAAGTTAAACAAATGTATCGAGTCTTGCTACCTAACAAAAGTAAGTTATCATTTTCAATTTTTATTAGGGGTTTCAGTTTACATTTTAGTTTTATTGATATTTGGCCCACCAACTTACCCTATCTAAATATATATAACTGAGTACTTACTAGTGCAACAAATAATCAATCTATGCAGGATTTAGAGTTGTTCCCGAGTGGACTGTATACATTAGTCGGGGAGAGAGGTGTTCAGTTAAGTGGGGGACAGAAAGCCCGGGTCAACTTAGCTAGAGCTGTTTACGGTTAGTAACTAAATAAGCCTGTTTGTTATGTTGTGAAGACGATTAACCAGCTGTTAGAGGTCTATTACCGTAAAAGCCGGCTAATACCATAAGTCAGTCAAATATTTCAGGACAGGACCCGATAATACTTCTAGATGATCCTCTGAGTGCTGTAGATAGCAGATGTGCTAAACACATCTTCAACAAGTGAGTCCCACAACCTAAATACCTTACAAGACTTTTTTATAACGTACGAAATGCGACGGTTTTCCCGAAATTTCGCCATATTTTCGGACCGCCAAAATTTCGGTCGTCGTAATAGAATCCGTCGCATTATTTTTAGCTTATTCCAATAATTGTGGCTTCATCGATTCATTTTGTTCTTGAAAAGTTAGTGATATGATGGTGGGACAAATAAACACAATATTCCATGATGAATTTAATGTCAAGTAATACGTTTTAAATTTACAATAAATTACATTTATGTGCTAACATAAACGTCTTATAAGAGACTAAGTCAAGATAAACAATTTAATACCAAACTTAATAAGTGAAACTGAAAGAGTCGAGCCGGACCCCTTAGAGGAAGATGAAGAAATCGATTTATAAGTTTCATTTTGTTTCAACATGATTTTACCGATTTTTAGAAAATTTTGAATTTCCTTTGTGTCAGAAAACAAAATGATGAAAAATACCCTTATTTTCTGTGACGTCCGAAATGTGACGGTTTTTGTTCAATTTCGCCATATTTTCGGACCGCCAAAATTTCGGTCGTCGCAAATTTGTCCGCCACAAAAATGTCTTGTAAGGTACTCAATAATCTATTTAATTGCCTGTTACTCATAAGTCATACATGACTTTTGAGGCAGAGTCCCGTCGATCCACAGTGTTTATTAACTTATTCTAACTCACGAAACACCGTGGATCGGAAACTGAGCGGCCGCCCACAAAGGAAATGCGCCGGCAATTTTGTTCAATGTGAATTACTTGTATAGGACAGCTGTACGGTTGTAAAATTTATTCATTCTGAATGCTCTCAATTTCAGACTGATTAAAGATCAGCTAGCTGGAAAAACACGCATTCTTGTAACCCATGCCACTCACTTCTTAAGCGAAGTTGACCGCATAGTTGTCATGGATACAGAGGTTGTAACTGATGGTAACAAAACTAAAGTTGTGGGTAAAATAAGCCACGTAGGAACCTACTCTCAACTCGTTTCTAAAGGTGGTGTATTATATACAAAATACTTATTTTCATGAATAGTTAACTGTAAAGTGTAAAAACTGTTGTAATACCGTTTAAGTGTCTGAACATCTCTAATATGGCCAGTTTTTAAAAAGGAAACTGTATGGATAAAACGTATATATTAAGCTCTGCATGAAAAAGTTCAAGTCTCAATTGATTTATCATATTCTAACTAACGAGTCTATTCTAGGACTGAAATTGTCGATATTCGGTTCTGAAGACAAGAAAAGCAGAAGGATTAGAAAAATCTCAAAACTATCCTACGGAACAGATGATGCTGAATTTGATCAGGTATTTTTTTAAATTTATTATCACAACAAGAACTAATAGTAATAGATCGGCTGAGAAACGGTAATACGCAAACCCTATAATGTACGATGTTATTATTATCAAAAATATAACGTTACAGGATTCGGATATAAATGAGACGAAGAAGCCAGCTCAACGTGAAGAGGAAAAAAAGACCGGTACCTTGAACAAGATGCTTTACATCAAGTTAGTATTTCAACTTATATCATGTTAACAGTTTCCGTTTTCAAGTTTGTATAATTTTCCACTTGTATTGTATAATAACATAATCAATTTTTATAAGTGTTTTATGTCTGACTCAGTTAATCTCTTCTCAGATACGCGACTTTAAGTATCGGATACATCGCTATTCCCATATTATTGGTTATCCTGGTAGCGCCTCAAATTCTCAGCATATATCAACAACAGTACGCTATAGAATGGTTAGTAAATATTATAACATAATAAATTGATTCGTATACGAACTAAAATTAAAACAAAACAAGTGATTTGATGTCCTCATGAATTTTTTGTAATGTTATCTACAACAGGCTGAACGAAAGACACGTATTGAGGGTTAACTTGACAAAAAAGGAAATGGAACATTTTGATAAGACGCACTTTGAAACATACGTTTGCTTAGCTATTGGTGCAACCCTTTTATTTATTGGACGATCAGTAGTTTACATATCACTTATATACAGGTTTGATCCTTTTAACTAACCACAGTTTTCGAACACATTACACAGCGATATCTTTTTCAGCACTTGTATATTGTGTATTTATCTATCCTGTTTCTTTCAGATCAGGAAAAAAACTTCACAATGAAGCACTGTTCGCAATTCTGAGATCCCCAACAAGACTTTTTGACACTACCCCAATAGGTAATATCAATTTCGTCGATTTTTGCCGTCTAGTCTTTTAATGTTACAATTAAGTTAGCTTCTTTTGACGAAACATTT
Organism: Bolinopsis microptera; assembly: GCF_026151205.1. Lineage (NCBI taxonomy): Eukaryota > Metazoa > Ctenophora > Tentaculata > Lobata > Bolinopsidae > Bolinopsis > Bolinopsis microptera. The sequence goes on along the minus strand of NC_087082.1, from coordinate 4,539,888 downwards.
GGTTTTCTTAAAGTTAATACGGTCCATCCTGCAGGAACGATAATCAACGGTTCACAAAGGACACATATTTTATGGACGAACGATTATCCTACGTTTCATTGGACTTTTTAGGATTATTTCTGATATTTTCAGGTAAAAATTCCTCCAACTTCAATTGAACATCCATACGTTTTTAATCACATTAAATTTTTGATCGTTCCAATTATCGCTAATTATCTTTGATCAACTTGAAATTGGTTTATTTAACTCTGTTACATTTTCAGCATCAGTAGGGCTAGCTGTTATTGCCAACTACTGGTTTATAATACCCCTCATTTTGTTAGTCACCACTTTGCTATATACTGTCCGTTACTATCTTCGAACGTCTGTTGAAATACGACGAATTGAGGCTTCACGTAAGTATTTTCATTGTAAAAACACTAGGAGCAAAAACACTATAAGCATAAGAAATAAATATAAAACAATTAAATGAAACGATTTATCTATTTTTGATATAATATAATGAAAGCAGTTTTAACTGATTTGTTTTTCAGAACGTAGTCCCATCTTGTCACACATTTCGGCAACCCTTTCTGGAATGACCACTATTCGTGCCAACAATCAGGTTTTTACTTTTAAAGTTAAACTATACACCAACAAATATTTTAATAATTGCATACTGTGTGGCCGGATGAAAACTATAAACTGAACTAAAAAAATAAACTAGATTATATAACATTTAACAATTAATTCTGAACCAACACATAGCAAGAGCCACATTAACGTTGGGGCCGTCATGTCATTCCTTAATCGAAATTACCGCGCATTTTTATGATAACGTTCGTTTCAGATAGAAATATTCGAGTCAAAGCACTACCACGCAAGGGATGAACACACTCGTTGCTGGATATTATTTCAAGCTGCTAGTCATTGGTTTTCCTTGCGTCTTGATTGTCTTACTGTCTTAAACTGTGTAATTGCTACATTTCTAGCTGTACTACTCAAAGAAGTCGTGGGTGCCTCAGTAGCAGGTTTAGCTGTGGTTTATATAACCAACATGGTCAACGGATTCCAGTGGTGCATAAGACAATATACTGAGACAGAAAACATGATGACTGCTGTGGAGAGGATTTATATGTTTGCTGATTTGCCATCAGAGGCTCCTTTAGAGGTTACAGATAAGAGAACAATAGTTGTGAGGAATAAAGTGGCTACCAGTGGTGTAATAGAGTTTAGAAACGTTAGCTTGAAGTACGACCCTGAGGGTGATTACATTCTCCGTGATCTATCCTTCTTAACCAAACCATGTGAGAAGATAGGTATTGTTGGTCGAACTGGTGCAGGTAAAAGTACCATACTTCAAGCTCTCTTCAGAATGGTTGAGCCAGAAGGTGAAATACTGCTAGATGGAATGTTGACTAGAGAAATGGGTCTTCATGAACTCAGAAGATCAATCAGCATAATCCCTCAAGAGAGTCTTTTGTTTTCAGAAACTCTGAGAGTAAATCTTGATCCATTTTCTGAGTTCAGTGATGATTACTTGTGGGACGCGCTAGAGAAGGTAAAGTTGAAGTCCTACGTTTCAGCCCAGACTGGAGGTCTGGAGATGATGGTCCAGGAGGGTGGTGGGAATCTGTCAGCTGGTCAGAGACAGCTGTTGTGTCTCGCTAGAGCTTTACTGAAGGACAACAAGTTTCTGGTTATTGACGAGGCTACTGCTAATGTTGACGAGGTAGGGATTTTGCATCGATTCTGAATGAATGTGTTACCGGCTACGCTAGGGATGACTCCATATTATGCAACGCTGAACAATAAATCATGAATTATCTAATTTGGCTCGTTGATCAGAGTTGAATTTTTCGAAAATTGTTGGTATATCTTAGTAGCAAACTAAGATCTTATATTTTAAATATCATGTCAAATCTCTTGAATTAGCCACCTTACCTTATTTATAACAAATTATATAATTTCAGCTAACTGACCAACTGATCCAGCAGACTCTCCGACAAGAGTTTTCTAAATGCACTGTCCTCACCATAGCTCACAGAATCAATACCATTATTGATAGCGACCGTATAATGGTGATCGACGAGGGTAAATTAGCTGAATTTGACCACCCTGCATTGCTTCTGAAAAGACCTGAAAGTATCTTCTACGATTTAGTCAACGAAACTGGGATGTTTGAAGTTTTGTTGGATCAAGCGAACATGAGTTTTAATACATCATTAAAATCAGAATAGCATAGTTCAAGTTGTTTAGTTGTAATAAATCATGAACTGGATATCATACATCATCATACATGACACGTGTTCGTTTAATAGTTTAGGTTAATAAGTGAATTATTGTACAATTTTAAGCTTTATCATAAAAATCACGAAAATTTGTTGATACGGATAAGTTTGTTGATTGCTCTGTGCTCAGTAGAGCAAAAAACTTTTTGTTGGATCACCCACAAACAAACGCTGATTTATCAATGTAACTAACTCGATAAATATAGTAGAATCATGAGGCAACCTACTTCATCTGCACTCTGCAGTTCACTACAGTAAAACTTCAACTAACCGCGTAGTTTGCGGTAAATTGGGGTTTGCGATAAATCGGGGTTTGCGATAAATCGGGGTTTGCGGTAAATTGGGGCGCAGTAACTTGGGGATTTACTATATTATATTTAAAAATTGCAACCTTACCATCACAATCGTTAGAAATACGTTTAATTAATTTGAGTATAAAGTGGAATCTGGAATAAGCTTTGTACGAGCATCAATCATTTCTATCATCAACTCCTAGTCCTTCTTGAACAACTACAACTATGGTCTCAGAGAAAACGAAACGGATGAACTCAGCCCTACCCTGCGACCCTATCTGCAAACCTATCTCGCCTCTCGACAAGTGTGCCGGAGATCTTGCTAACTCCTCTGCTCATGCTCCTCGTGCCCGCTCCAAATGTAACAATTGCGTTGTTATGAATGTCCGCCGAGAATCTTCAATCCTGGATGGGATCCCTGCTCGTCCTCGAAGTGTCCAGACGGACTGATATGGCGCTGCTCCCCCTGCAAGAAGTACAAAAATATCAGAACAGACAGCATCCTCTCTGGACAGAAGCTCGCTCTCAAGACCTTTTTACAGCTGCTGTTCTGTTTGAGTATAAAAGGACTAGCTGGCATTACGATATCACAGATAACGGGACTGTCAGAAAACGCGGTGACTGTTATTATGCAGTAATATGATCTGGTAACACGAACACCTGTTCGTGGACATTTGTCCGCGGACAGGGGTCGGGATATTTAGATACTGCCGTAGTTTGCACAAAGTCGCTCATCATTTGTTATCTGAATATCTCTAACTTTCGGTCTAACGTCTGTGATGTCACCCGACTTAAGCTTGATAAACTTCACTCACGAGACAGGATTGTAGTACTGGAAGCTAGAATTCCGGAGAAAGCTTCCGGAGAAAGCTTCGAAGATGGACTATTATTAAGCTGTCCTATTTTCAAATGTATAAGCTTTTACAAAAAGGAAAAGCACCACTACCGGTATAATAATAGTAGTACATTTTCAAATATAAAATTTCCTTGGCCGAAACTATGGATGGCATAAGACACAATTGAGATATATTCCCGGAGAAGATATTGCGAAATGGTAAAATCATATTGTCTTATTTTTTCCCAATTTCAAATATTGGAAATAAAATGTATTTGGCCGAAATTTCAAATTTGACTGATTTTTGAATTATTTGGTGAATTGGTCACTGGACAAATATGCCGCAAAATCTGTGAAATTTCAGTGTTAAACTTCAAGTACCTCAATATTGTGTCTTACTCTTATTATATAAATATATATGCCATCCACAGGTGAATGACTAATTGGTCACTTATATTTATGCAATTAAGCATATTACATAACATTGGCGGCATCAACATTGGAAATTAAAATATTCAACGTCGCACCTTATCACTTATCAGGTGATTTCCATGAGTCTGAACAATTCTAGATAAAATCAATCAATTTACAATTACCCTTATTATTCATGATCATTTAACATTGAATAATTCTACACGAAATTACTGATTTTCGATCAAATTTCAGGAATTAATCTTGAATATCAATTTAATAGTAATATGCATTGAACTCATTTTTGATGATCTATATTATATTGTGATGATCTATATTATACATACCGTGATTTTATTTCTCTCTATTACCAGCCTCATGTGTAAGTGTAAATCAATTTAATGAATCTCACGGGCCTTTTAGTTTACCTTGCAGTTTCACTCCCTTTCCTCAGAGGACCGGCATATCGAGACATTAATTACTGGGCGGCGCTCAGCCTGTCATTCCGCCGAATCTTTATTATAACCTGGAGTCCCCAGGTAAGAAATTAATGGCTCGAGCATAAGGTTTCAGGCAGGGTCTTTAAATAGAAATTATTCAAGAGCAACATTACATACATTATCTAATCCTGTGTTGTGAGTTTATCGGTCGTACAAATGGCTACGAATTACTAACAACAACAGCATTCGAATATTAAAAGACACGTACAACTACAAATTCACTGCCTAGTTCTTTGAATAATGAATTTACTTTTAGAACTTGGCATAAGTTTGTTTCGTTTGCAGTGAAGATCGTTATACTAAAAGATTTCATTTCTAATTACAACCAGTGTAGAGTAAGGCTCATGGTAGCCGGTGCCTTGCTAATTGTCACATCAAGGAACCAGCAGATAGTTTGCTCATTTTAACACATGATCTGCAGTCTCTCTTCAGTGTTCAGTTCCGAGCAGCAAAGAGACTTTCATATTATTAGTAAGCCAAATTTTATTCATTATCGTAGCAGCACCAGCGACTGATCAGCTAAACAGCAAATATGTAATCTGGTAGAAATTTGTATAGATTGATTGAATACGCCCAATGGGCGCTGGTCTGTACCGAAATATAAAAAAAAACATACAATATAAAATTATAGAGAAACATAGAGAATAAAATTCTAGCAGGCCTCCGAAAACTATTTAGCCTTGTGTGTCGACGTAACTAGAAAATAGCATAAAAATATGAGTTGCAGTTCAGGTTCTGTTACTTTAACATTTACCAGTCTCAGCACTGAAAAAAACACACTAAATAAGCTTTCAACGCGGTTCATTTATTAATTGTAAAAAGTGGTAAATCTACACACGGCAACTCCAGTCAGCACCAAATAACACTCAACATACATCATACATTAACTCTTATCAGGAGCTTTGGGACGTTTGAGATGATAAGGTTTTATCAGCCGTGCAGATCTTTCTGTCGCGTATGAAATAATGTTTATTTGAGTCTTTCTGGATCATCTGTTTCTTCTCCTTAACAAGTTTACTATGCGCAAGCTGTTCCTCTTTGGTTCTGTCCGGTCCCAAATAAACATGTTTGAAAACGTCACTGTCTCTGAGGTTTCGTGCACGCATCAAAATCAAGTCTACCTCACTGGCACAACCAAATTCAACCTTGATAGGCCTATTCTTACCCGGTTCCTTCCTTCCGATTCTGTAGACCTCACCAGTGCGGAGCACGGGGAAAGCGTCAGTTCCGTAAAGTATGTCCTTGACAACTTTGTTGAGCTCAAAATCGGCTTCTTTATCACTTTCATGGCAACCGTAGATCATCAAGTACTTCGATCGTTTCTTCTCTTCATTTACAGTCCTTACGGCTTGTTTGATAGAGTTTTCTGTTAAAGGTTTCCCGCTAGGACGCTGAGCAGTGTTTTTCTTGACAACATCCGTCCAACTTTTCATTTCTGATTTAACTGTCTCCTGAACTGAATTCATCTGTCCTTGTTGAGTTTCAATAATTAGTTTCTGATCCGCTATTTTCTCCGATTTCATGACATCAATTTTCCCAGCAGCACTTTTCCAAAGTTCAATATTCTTCTCCGCCAATTTCATTAAGCTGCCGATGATTTTGACGAGTGGATTTTTGTTAAGTTTCATTAAAGCGGTCTCAGTAAAGTCAGATCTACATGAAACATTGGCAACCTTGAATATTTTCTGAAATTCTGATGTCATCTCATGGTCCATCGCGTTGAGCCGGTCCACTGAAAAATCCATGCTACACAGTCGGCGCTGTTGAAAGTCGACGTGGCGAGTAACACTTTCACTGATAACGATCACTGATAAGCGAGCTAAAAAACAGTGCAAATACAAATTGGTTTACTGCGAACTGAAATAGTGTTATTGAGTCTCATGATTTGATGTTTCATTAATTCAAATGTCCTTTTTTAGTAAAATCGGCTTGTTATATTGTTTCCCGATCAAATTATCCGAGAGTTATATTAAATAATAGTCTCCATTATTTTAATGATGGTCACTACTGATTAAAACTCTGTGTGGCCGGTGTGGGTGTTATAATTATTTACAATAACTAGCTAGAAAGCTATAAAAACAATAGCTTTGTTCGTATCTTATATTTATAAGTTACATCCATTCACTGTGTTATCAATACTCGGTAAATATTTCGATCGGTTAAGCACAGCCTTTCAAAGTTATCAATTCAACTTATGATGCTTTGTCGATATTCCTACTTTCTTCACTCTACTTTCGTTTCAACATATGATCATATTTTGAACATCGAATTTTTACAATTTCTTAGATTTCGCTTTAAGATGAACAGAACCTAAGTGTAAATCTGTCAGTTATAGGTACATGTTACCAAGACCGAGGGAAATATTTACGTTCTGCCTTGTTGAATTCCTGATCAGATCGTACATACCATCTGAAAACCAGAAAATCGAGCTTTCGACTGGACCGTGTTCTTTTGTGTCTTTTCATTGAAGCTGGATAGGATGGTAATCATGGTCTTCTTTTGGATTCTAATTCTCGACTCCCTAAGAGGTAAAAATTACAATTTATTGATATATCAATCTACGGATTGGTTGAGGAGTTTTGAGTTTGTATTCTCGATGCGTGTATCAATATCTACAAAGATTCCTCAACAAATCGTGCTCGCTTGTAATGTGTTTTCGAAATATATCCAATCTTTACGTAATTAATACAATATGTAGACTATAGCATCGTATTTGAGGTTCCGTTTTAGTGGACCGTTAAGATATTGTGTGAGCTCAGCCTACACGCTCATGTAATATTTACACAATAGCTTTGTGTAGAAGTTATTACGGAGGGGGTAAACAAAACGATCCCTAACGCTCGTTCAGTAGTCCGTAATAAAATTAAAGTTATGATAGCTTTACTATAATTTCAGGAATCATTGGGAGCAGATTTTACCTGTTGGATGAGAGCCAGCGAATCAGCACAACAGGGTACGGTCTGCTAATGTACGAGGGGGGCACTGTCTGTCAGTTCAGTAGCTACTGGTTCAACGACATGACGGCTGATTGGCTGTGTAGGTTGATGGGACATGAGTCTCTTATCAAGTGGGAAAAAAGGCTGAAATACTCGTGGCAGCTGGATTATCATGTAGCGATACACTCGATTAAATGTGATGGAGATGTTGTTCCGAATTGTCATTCAGGTAAACATTATGGCAATACATGCCAAAACGGTCACACTGAAGACATTTGGTTGAGTTGCAAAATCAGGCAACAGAAAGGAGATTTAACATCATTTTATCTTCTTGATAAAAACAGACAGTACACTCAGAATGGACATGGTCTACTGATGTACCAAAATGGGACTGTTTGTGATGATCAGTTCAACGAAGAGGCTGCAGACTGGGTTTGTAGAATGATGGGATTCTGGGGTACTTCTAGTTGGACAAATGGAGCATACTCCCCGATTCAAGATGATAACCTTCCAATCGCACTTAATGACTTAAAATGTGTCCTTTTGTTGGGTTTTATACCAAGATGTACATTCAAAACGACAACATCAGACTGTACACATACTGAGGATGTCTTGGTGAATTGTCTTTCTAATCCCATGTGCTCGGCTGGATCCTATTGGAGTTCTGATCTAAACCAATGTTCAAAATGTCCGGCTACAACGGTTAGTAAAAAGGGGAGCATGTCTCTGAGCGAATGTGTACTCTGCCCACTGACATCTAGTCCAATAAGTGGTGGAAAAGCGTGTAGCTGTGATAAAGGCCATGGCTGGGTTTGGCATACAGCCAACAACCAGGGAGTTTGTATTCCATGTCCAGCCAACTCGTACAAGGACTATGAACATGGAATTTGCATCCGATGTCCGATAGAGGCCACGTCTCCCCCACGTTCTGAAAATTGTGAATGTCCCACTGGATTCTCCTGGGACAGTGAAACTAAAGGTTGTGTAGACTGTAACCATGTGGATGATGGGAGTTGTGTGAAAGTCTGTTCAGTTGGAAAGTTCTGGAATACAGACCTGAACATGTGTCAGGATTGTCCGTTAAACACATACTCCGTGCAAGGAAACAGTGATCTGATTTGTCTTTCGTGTCCTGACAACTCCACTTCAACCGTTGGTTCCTCGCAGTGTATTTGTTCTGGGTACACCTTCTTCAGTTCAGACCTTAGAGAATGTATCAACTGTCCTGGCGGGATGGTTTGTCAAGAAGGAGCTCTCTCTTATAGCCATTGTCTCCCATGCCCATTTGGGTCTGTCCCGCTAAGTAATGGACAAGGGTGTAGCTGTAAAAGAGGACATGGTTGGTTTTGGACCAAAGATTTTGCTGGATCCTGTCGACCTTGTCCAGCTACAACATACAATAACAAAGATCAGGGATTCTGCGGAGAATGTCCAGATGAAGCCACCTCCCTTCCTCAATCTGAAGACTGTCTATGTCCAAATGGACTCAAGTGGACTGGATCTGATTGCGTGGACTGTAATGCATTAGGTAGCTACACAACTGGACTTTGTCGTTGTTTAGCTGGAACGTTTTGGAACCTAGAATCCAAGATTTGTGAGAAATGTCCACAGAATCATCACAGTGATGACAACTCCCTTTCCTGTACAAAGTGCTTGTTTGGATTTCGTCAGAACGGTGACCCGCCGTGACCCCAGGAATAACTTCACGTGTACCAGATGTCCCGACCACCACGTAGGAAACGGCGTTGATTGTGTTATCTGCCCGGAGGGTACCATTCCCTCGGAGGACAGAGTTTTTTGTCAGGAACATGACTTACCTGAGAACAGTTACGTTTATGATGAGAGTAAGACTAAAGTATCCGACTTGGTTAATGTTGTGCTTCTCTCGATCGTAACTTTGGGAGTTGTTGTGATTCTTGGGATAGCTGTTACGGTATGTTTGTGGGTCAAGAGAAAGAAAAGGGAAGAAATGTTCATGACAAAGTTAGCAATTACAAGGACACAGCAACATCTCCCATTCCCGGAAGAAATCTATACTAATATATGAGTTATTGTTTGAGTTGATATCAGAGTTAAGAATGAAACCTAATTTATACAGTACTGCTTCATTCAAGATTCTCCGATCTTAATGAGTATATAACTTGATTAGGTATTATATTTTGTTTTAGCACTCATTTGTTCAGTGTGACCCACTATTGAGATTTATCTTTTAGAGATTTAAAATTTGAAATTTTTGTACAATATATACACGATAAATTGATTAGGTGATATATTTTGCTTTACCTAGCACCCATTTGTATTCACCTCGTAATCTAGCTGGGTCTCAATATTACCCACAATTCAGAATATGACCCGCTTGAGAAAAGCGATTTATTTTTGATTAATTTTGAATTTTAAATTGTTTTCAATTCAGAAGTGCAATGTTTAAATCTTATCAGATTTTGTAAAAATGTTTACATAATTCATATGTGATTTCATTCGTTTATGACATAATGAGCTTTTAAATGAACTTTAAGTGATTCAAGTTTTAAACCCTGCAGAAACTGGATAAAGTGCATAAAATTGACTCTAGAGATAAGATAAGCAACCCTTATCCACAAAGTCTGACATCATACCACGAAGAATATTCTCGAATGATTCTAAAATTTTCAAGACACCACTAGGCACCAAGTCCTCTGACTCATCCATTTTTTGACCTAAGTTATGTTGCGTCTACTACTAGTCCTGGTTCTCTCGGCCGCTGTTATCACAGCCAAACCACGCTGCCCTGTTTGCCGTGATTATACATCCCTCGTGTTCACTGACACAATGTCCACCATCTCCTCCACCGTGTCCAACACTTGTGCACGTGCTCTCCGTACTGGAGACAACTCACCCTGCCCCTCTGGTAAAGTTTGCAAGGTTTTCAACGCTTGGAAGTCCAGCGAAGTGGACAGTCACACGTACCATGATGAGGACGTTGAACAGATTGGTTGTTACACTTCCTCTCAATCCTGCGAGACTGAGTTTCCGGACTTTCAGTGTTCCTCTTTTATCTACAAGAAGAAGAAACGAACTCTCTAAGACGATGGACATATTGGACAAATACCTAATTTTAGGGTCGAACTATTAAAAATGGACACATTGTAAAAATAATATTGATCTTCAAATATAATTATAAATTTAATGGAATAAAATTTAATGGAATAACAAATAAAAAACTAGTTTTGAATTCTGATGTAGAGCTATCTTATCTGCAGTGTGCACAACACAGACGTTTAAAATTATGCTTATCAATATCTGTTCTAATTTTGTTAAATTAATTTATTGTGTTAAAAATATTAATTTTTGAGGTTCAATCTGTTTTCAATTATTCTAAAATTTCAATTAAATGATAATCAATAATCTTCGATTCCATTTTTAAATACTTTCTTGTATGTTCCAAATTTTGATCATAATAAAATCAAATGCAAGAAACTGTTCCCAATCTAATTGACATCGTTTTACATTTATCTTGAATAAAATATATGGCCAAATGGTCATTCAAGCAGCAAATACAAGACGATAATTAACATGCAGTATAATTTACAAATTATACTCACATTCTCTTAACTTAACGCTTCTTGATGCTTGTCTTTATGGGAAGCATTTAGGATAATTAATGTTACTGCTTCCTCACTAACAATGCTATTATCTTAATGTTACACAAAGATGTATTCATTCCGTGCCCATTATTCGTATTATCATTAAACTCAAACTGTTTCGTTTGCATACTCATTCTATTTATGTCAGCACAACCTTGTCATATTCAGTCCTCAAACAAAGTAAACGGATTTGCACCGGATCAATGATTCGAAACCAGAATTGTTCAACTCTTACTTCTGCTAGTACTACTTTTGTCGGTTCGTTTAATACTGTAACAGCCCTCGCTTCTCTCACATATACACAATACACATGATATAGCATTTCGCAATCCGGCCGACCATACATAGCTTGCTAGTCTATTGCTCGCTTCTCTCACCTATAGTGTATAGTAATGCCAACCTTACCTAGCTTGCTAGCCTATTGGCATTGCTCGCTTCCCTCACCAGCTATGGCTAATACTAATCCCGACCCAGCAGCGAATATCGCTACCACAATCCGGTTGGATCCTGGTAAACATTTCAAAATATACTACGAATAAAAAACGTTTTTTATCCAAGTTTTAAGCCATTCAAAATAATCATCGACCGTAGGCGCAAGGTGTAATGATTATCATGTCATTATGTGAGTAATTAAAAATATTCTTCGTCAAATTTAACAGAAATTTGTTAAAGAGTTTGGTGACCTTATTTAAAAATCTTAAAAATGATTTTATTTACTATCTTCACAAATCAGCCATGTATATAATATATATTGTAAATGAATTGCAACTCTCTGCAGCAATCTTTTAGAGCAGAGTAGATGCATTTATTGGCATAATTCGTTAACTTACCGCACCAATTTACCAAAATGCTGTTACGAAATGGTACAAAACGGAATTCTTGCAGCAAGAAGCTGAGGAAATGTACAAAAAGAGTATGAGTATGACTATCATCTGCATTAGAGCTAGCACGGATTCTAATTGGTCACAGTATTTACTTTTAGTGTTTCATTTAAAGATTTAAAAGAATCACGTACAATTTGTTACCGGTTTGTTGCAATTAAATGATCATATTCATACTGTTTAGGAAACGACTGAACCAGGAATTTTTTTGCCGAATTAAACCCGAAGTGAAATTGTTGATCGGCGCGTTGAGAACATTTTAGGTCTAATTATACTTATAGGCTTATTGTCCATTGAGTTAAATGCAGATAAATTAGCGATCTAGAACATTCCATTGAATTTGTGTCCATGTTATAAACTTACAACGCAGTAATTTTTGTTATCATTTCTTGGAATCAATGAAAGTTTTGTCGGTGTTTCGGTAAATCTTTTGCCGAAACTGAACCAAAATTTCGGTCGTTTCCTATACCTTCTTACCTATTTGATCCTCAAATAAGTAGCAATAATAATATTCACAACATGATTAGTTTGTTTACAAGGAGACTGTCCAGTGCCCACAGAATAGTTGTGCTCCCTTTTATCAAGATATGGAGGGATCTCACCACGCCATCACAAACTATGTGACATATGTGAACATCGAATCGTTATTTTTAGGTATACCTACTCGGCAATGAGGATACTGACACTAAAGGTTAAAGCATGAGTTATAGAACTAGAAGTCCATGATATAATTACGACCGGTTATATTTCGTTCCACGTATCTTTGATCTTTAACATTTGAGGTTCCAATTTCAGCAATTAGAAAGAGGCCTTGGACTATGGATATCGGGCACTGTATTGGTATTGGTAAGTTGCCAATAAGCTTACTTACAGTTCCTTATTAAAGCTACACAATTTAATTCTTTGATTCGTGGTTCGTAAAGCAGGTACCGACGTTTGATCTGCATATGTTATTGATCGGGAGTGTCGTACTCGTAACTCTCCACAGAGTGGACTAGCCCACCCTCAGCTCACCCTCAGCTCAGCTCACGGCGTCAGGAATGTTCATCTGATTGTAGAGGTGTGGCAGTGGTATTACTAATGGCGTTTAAAATCATTTTCCTTGTCATTTCACCTATACAGAGATATGTGCAGCTTGGTCCACGTCTTACAGTTACAGTCACTATTAGTTGATTGGTTGTAAAAGAACAGAGGCAGAGGAAAGAGTGGACACAGAACAGCATTATTATACTCAAAAGAGACGAGTCAGCGACACAATGCATCAATTAGTGTAATGAATAGCACAAAACCGGTAACTTGGTACAACACGATCTTTTCGCCTTTGGTGTGATCACGCACTCAAACACCTACTTCTGGTTGAGAATGTTCTCTGCAGTATTTTACATGCGTTATCAGGTACAGCTCATGTGAATTTTATTCTGTGCTTTTGTTGAATTATGAATTTAGTTTCAAACTGCCCAGTCAACAAAACATTCTAATTTGCACAGGAGAATTTTCCAATTTCGTGGTAGTATCGTTAGGCTTGTTCAACAGAGACATTACGGGGCCCTCTTTGTAAATCCAAGTTTTCCGTCAATCTTAAAAACCCCACTTTAGTTTAACTTCTTTACTTAATAAGTATAGAAGCTAAACTAAAGTGAGGTTTTAAGATTGACGGAAAACTTGGATTTACAAAGAAGGCCGGCTAATTTACAATTTAGCTCACTGACACTAGGTGAGGCTTTTGAATCTGCGCCGTCGAACCCTTGCAGATCTAATTCAACAGGATTATACAATTAATTCCCATTCGTAAGTTGTAATATCAACTTAATTAATTAAACAATCAGCGAATCAGTAAAAGTTAAACAAACAAAGATTGGGATTAGAAGTTTCTGCCATGATATTTGTTTCCTAATTTTTGCAGTCAGTTTGGCTTCTTGAGTTGTTGGGGCTGCCCCAAGACTCTTTTAAAATTTGTCCACGACTTTGTTTATCATACAGACTGCAATGATGTTTTTAGATTTGTGCAATAAGGCAACAGCGAGTCCCCAGTCCCTGGAAGTTGCACAATGCACTCACCGACAGCTAATAGCATTTCTATATTTTGTAGGAAGCACTTTGTTACTCAAACTGTTCAGTATTAATTATTTAGGTACCCCGTACAACTTTATCTAATCTCTCAAGGGCGACCTCGCTTCCTTTTGCATAAACCAAATCTTATAATCTCAGTGCATTGGTTTGTGGAATTTCTTGTAACGATAAACGACTACCATGTATCATTCTTGCTAGTTAAAGAATTGATGTATGTATTATTATGTAACCCTTACAGTGATTATGTAACCCTTACAGTGACTCATGAAAAGCACTTTGCATGATTGATGATACAGCAACTGCAGTCAACACTAATATTGATGAATAATCGTACGGTACGCCTAGCTGTCCACATAATTTCCATACATGTACAACCTCTAAGTCTACGGGCCTAATTATACCCGTTCTCTCTCCGGGCCTAATAATCCCTGGTGTTGATATGATATGCAAAATAAATATTCATCGAAGCGTATACTAGTCGACAACAGTACAACATACACACAGGGTTGCTGGACCAAGGCATAGTGTTTAGTGTTATCTGTAAACTGTTTAACTTTATAACTACACCGTTATTTACACACAAATTCTAGTAACTTCTTGTTTCATGCCCTAGCCTCCTCACGCGGAACTTAAGAACATGGCGTATCATGTTCTTAAGTATGATCAGTTTCTGTGTGCTTTAGTTCCTTCTGTGTGCTTAAGAATTTAACATATATTAATAGCAATTCTAAAACAGTACTCTGTGAGTGACTTCATGGCTCTACCACCTCTGTATTGAGGCATTGTTTGCGGTACAAAGTATTTAAAGAGAGAGGGAGAGTGTAACTCCCCCGGCTGCCTGAGCAGTGGGCACCTGTTGTACTTCAGAACGTGTTTGAGCCTGTTTTTAGTTTTACAGCTGTTTCTGATCCTTTCGTTGACGCATCGTCTTGTTTTACATTTAGCTCTGTTTTATAGGCTTCTGTAATCTGTGGTCTATATAGCCTATTGTTCCTAATGGTTTCATTTTTAACTCTAACAGGATTTTAAGGTATGTTGGGCCGCGCTTTTTCTGTTCCAATTCTTTAGTTTGGCTTAAACGAAGCTATTTGTTGATTATTTGCAAGGGTCGACCGAGGGCGGGATTTGCGACCGAAGAAATTTTGCTTTGATAAAACCGAGGCTGAGGACAACCGAGGTTTCATTTTGTTGGCCGAGGAAAAATCGCTATTCCTCGGTAAAACCGAGGCCGAGGACTCGGTCGACCCTTGATTATTTGTCAAATACAATAGCGATATGGTTAGTATTATGTACTCAAAACTTGGAGACGGAAAGTAACTTTATGAAATCTCGCCGACTATAACTAAGTTACACAGTTACTATAACTAAGTTACACAGTTACTATAACTAAGTTACACAGTTACTATAGCTAAGTTAAATAGTTACTATAACTAAGTTACTTCAGCTCTGCCATAACTTGATATCTGCTCACAAATAAGATTAAGGCTGATAACGTGATGAAATGTTGGCAAGGCAACGTAACAGTACAACAGTGCGGATGGGTAATTAAAATTTACGGCAGAGACGTTTCATCTCAGACTTGATCCATTACTGCCGTGCATGACGTTGGACAGTGGATGAGTTCCGTAACAAAGCTTTGACAAGTACTCGTCACAAGATTTTAAAAAGTCCACACCTTCGTTCTGCGTTGGTTCATTTGTGAGATGGTTTGACTTAGTAACTTACAAAATACATTTTTTGTAATGTGTTGCTTTAACAATTAGATTTTATTTGATTCGAATACTTCTCCAAGGAATTTGATTTCTGTAGTAATTGCAGAGCTGTTTTACGTACAAAGAATTCGGTATAGTAGGACGTGTAGATACCAACATAATTGTCGAAGGCCGGATAGCAATTAACCACAGCTACAACAAATTAAATACTATGGCGCAAGGCATGAACAATATAAAATTCTTTTCACTGGATCAGAACATTTCTTAGCATAACACATTCCAACCCGGGATATTTTCTGGTACATAATAATATTTGTCCTGTGCTAATTAGTTAATATACCAACTCCACTTCCTAGTTCGTCACTTGATATTGTATAGATAACCCTGAAACCTTATACTGCACACTACTTGGTAACTTACTGCACTCCTTTTGCAATTCTCGCGATTCCGTTGCTAACAGTAACAGCTCACTTCGTATCGGGTGTTATTTTGTTTGTTGTGTCCCCTTATACCTTTGCAATGTGCAGTCTGTGCTGCAGTCAAACATTTATAAGGTTTTCTCTCGGTAAAGATTTAGTATCTGTCTCTGTTAAAATGCTCGGTATTTATTCCTTTCATTTATTCTCATGATAAAGCTACAAGCACTCGGTTAGTGAGCAGACAGCTAGAAATTAGATTGCTTTTAGTCGACTTACTCGACTTAGGGCGGCTTCAACGTCCGAACAGAGATAGTTTTTTTTTTCAAATCTGTCTATCCAGCATGAGTTTGTTAATCTCCTTGCTGTCGTAATTTCGTCAAGCCCCGTGTCCTTCCGAAGGATGTCAATATATGTGAGGTGTGGTCTTCCCCTTCGATGATGTCCTTGAAGGGATTCCCAGAAGAGAAGTTGATGACTCAGAAGTTCTTCATGTCTGGCTAAATGACCTGCGAGTCTCATCCTCCGTGCAGCTATCTTATCAGATGCTCTGATGAGGTGTCCATACAACTTGGCGTTAGTCTGCCGCTCTTTCCAAGTCAATGTTAAGTGCCATCCTCAGCATTCTCGTATAACATCCATCAATACGTTTTGCGAGGGTCTGGCTGACAGTCCATGTTTCAGAGCCATATAGAAGGATGGAGTCGACTGTAGCCAGGAACAGTCGTATCTTGAGATCTCTACGCATATCCGATTTCCATACAAGCTTCATCTGGTGACACGCTCCCCATGTCTTAGCTTTCCTCACTTCGAAATCCTTCTCCGAACTCTTCATTCTACTACCCAAATATACAAAGTCATCGACTTTTGCTCTTAGTCGTACCTTTTAATCGCATAATTTTCAGTTTAATTGCTACAACCTGTTGTTTGTTGCTCGATCCATAATTGTCTCAATTACAATAAACCGGTTTGAATAATGTTGTGAAGGAGCTGACCTAGCCTCTAAAAATGTAGGTACGAAGTATGTGCTACTGTAAAACGGACAGGCGTGGCAGAGAAAGCAAAATCATTTAGTTTCTCTTGATCGATTCAAAACACGATTGTTTCAGTTTACTTTTCATCAATGATCAATTGGAAATTTAAGAAAATGCCGTTCAGATCTTATAAGCTTTAAACGTGGCTTGTTAAAATCCAATTATAAAGAAATAGACAGATATAAACCATTTAGGAAGCCATTCTGAAGAAATGATAACGCATACACTTATAACAGATCGCGATTGCTCGAAATTCAAACATTGTTTCTTCCTTTATTATGATACTCTAGCTACACGTATTACCGTTCTCAAAGTAGAGGTTATTAGAGGACCTGTTTCTAATTCTCCTCTAACTCCCCTGCTGGCTTGATCATCCTCTAAACAAGCATGACTGATACAGACAGCTTTAAAACTATTTATAGTTTTAAAGTTGTAAATAGAATTTATAAATTCTCTTCTGCTTGCCACAATCTCTTAAAACATGATAGACAACGGCATCAGAACTGTGGGAATTTATCTTGATGGGCCGAGTTTCAGGAGCACTTGAGACTCTCCTATATTCCTTCACTCTCATTTTTCACCACTGAAACTATGGCTATAAGTATGAGTCATGTCACCTGTGATGTGTATCAAAGTGACCTTATTAAGAAGTACTGCGGAGTATAAGAGATGACAAACTAGTTCAGCTCGACAAGTCGTTTTCCACCGATTCAATTTTGGTAGGGATGGAATTGACACGTCTAAAAGTGTGCTAACACAATGATAAGCCAGCTGCATCCAAAGGAACTCAGTAATTATAGATGCGGTAGAATGCGGTAGAATGCGGTAGAATGCGGCACAATGCGATTAGGGGACAATAATAATACGATAAGCCACATGAAGCACAACAGCTTGTTAAACTTAATGTTACATAATCATATATAACCGTACACAGAACCAGTGCACACTCAACTGCTTTGTCTCTTTCATCTTTCATGCTGCGAGTCCGTGTTACGTTTAGAGTTTGTGACGTTTAAAGGTGAGCATCGATTCGGGCGGTGATTTATTTCCTTGTGGCTTGTACACATGACAATTCGTGGTTAATGAGATAGGTTCTCGGCTGCTCATTTGATGGTCAGTAATTGTCACCAATTTTCGTGAGTAATATGACTGTGTAAAATGTAAAATGTGCAGTATGTAAATATCCAAAGGCACACAGCTAAAACTGTAATTAGTGTACAGTGCATATTATGACTATGAGACGATATAATATTAAGCACCATTAAAAATAATAATGGTTGAAATAACAATTTTTATTAATAACTTCCAATCGGAGCTGAGATACAATAATGATCAGCATTTAAACGAACATTGAAAGGAGATAATATCTTCCAAAGCTCGGACACGCCATTACAATTTTCTTATTTAAATTTAGAGAAAGAATGTTACGAAGGGCATTTATTTCTATAAAATTTTACGGCCAATCCCAGCTCTCCTCATGGCCAAGACGAAGCTCAGTACTCAGTATACTGGGAACTTCTGGGGTTTACAAGTTATCGTTCCTTATAATCAAAATATATAGGAAAATGAAGACCTTATGCTTTATGCCTTTGGCTTAAAGTCTTCCGTAAGGGCTGTGATCACCTTTGGATTGCAGGTTGCATGCCTAGGTTTTTCCACCATGACGAGTCTGACAATGTGCAGGAGACCACGTACTCACGATGGCATCCAATATTAATACTCCTACTAATGCCACTACTACTACTACTACCAATATTGATAATGATTACAGCGCAGGATGAGATATCGTGCAATCGTAGTCGCATACGTGCGATATGATTTAGTAAGCACGCACGTTCACTTCCATCTAATATCTACCCAACACTTACTCTCATGCATTCATTTCTACTGAGTTGTTGAACAGTGCAAGTATGACACGACATTTCCTCGTTGCAGAATATGTTAAATCGGCAGCGGCTGGGAAGAGCGTAATTATCCAATTTTAGTTCGTCGAGAGCAGAGAGAGAGAGAGAGAGAGATCGAGAGAGATCGAGAGAGCATCCCGACAAGCTTGTTAATGAATTACTATTAGTGTGCCATTGATCGCTAACCACACCTGATTAATTTCATTCCGTCTCATGAATATCAGTTTGGCTTTTTAGTTACTGGTAGTGCAATGTATATGTATCGTTTAAGTCAGGAGGACTAGCAATTAGCATGATAGTAAAACTGTGAATGAAATTGCATAATTTGATCCAATTATTAAAGCTTGCCTCTCGATGAGCAAATTTACAATTCCACGAATTCCTGGTTGTTGTACTTTTCTTGTATATTTGTATATTTTAACTGTCTACCACAGTTTCGGTTGGGTTATTCATTATTCATGTACTAAATTTTGTTTTGCGGAGGATCGAGCAGTCAATGTCTCACTCATTTTTAAGCTTGAGATATATGAATGTTACCCAGACCAACTTTCAATCAACCAAAGATGATGCAACACAGTAACCGTGACACCCAACCAAATACCCTAGATCAATTTCCTGTGAGAAAAGTGCGACAGATAGCACGGTGTACAATTAGTTCACATCAAGATTATAATCACACTTGGCTCAGCACGTGCTACTTGTCTAGGCTTCACGACAAAGGAGAATAATCCCGTCGAGAACTGTCACGAGTACTAGTAGAGTATAATTGGATTGAGTTTTGCGAGGGTTGGTCTATCCACTGTGTTGCTTTATTCTTATTTTAGCAGGTTAGGGTGTTACTACTATGTTGCATTTTTTAGTAATTTTGGTAACTGTGGGAATTAGGAGGAGCATCAATGCAGACTGCAGAGAAATTGATGCAATAGACAAAATGACCGGTAGGCAGTAACCACCAAAAGGTCGATATTCCATCAATGATAAAGTATAAAACTAATGTTTGATGTTTGTGATATAATATGTACCATGAAGCAGTCACAATAGGTATCATTCTAGAATGAAAGACGAGCTCATCCGCTTTAATTTCAATCGCTGTGATCGTTTAATTGTTTTCAATGTCTATTCAGTCGATGATTTATTGACTGTCGGACTTTAGACTTTGTTCACTGAAGTGATTTTGAAAATAGTGCACAAAGAATCCTTTGTTTCCGTTACAAAGAATCCTTTGTTTCCGTTACAAAGAATGTCCAATTTGATTGTATTTGTATCAAGGTCAGGTAACTAGTATGGCTGTGCGGTTCGTGCTTTATTTTCAATGTACATGGGGTTTTATTTTCGCACCTGAACGCTGAATGGCAACATGAAACGGTGACATGAATGGTAAAATAAGTGGTAATACGTGTATCAGTATGGTGTAACATTCTTTCGCCGAATTACCGTCCACAATTTCCACCTTTCTCAGCAGACTAATTTATCACTTTAAACGTAATCTAATGTGTAAACGAGAGAACAAAGAGTATAATTTTCTTATGTGATGGTATTGCAGTTCGTAGCTGGAATGTAATACTGGCATGATTGATTCCGCTAAATCTTTGTTCTATTCGAAAATGCATTCAGTCCTTAGCAACTGTTAGTGTTACATATGATTAATTTTTGTTAACGTATTTATAATTAGGCCGAACGTCGGTTGAAAGGAGATCGAAGGATCATTCCACTCAAAATTCGTCAATTCTCCTCTAAGACGTGTAAGTTCACCATGCGGTTACCAATGGGGTTGTTCACATATTACGTAATCATTTGTTTGGAACATTTTTACCCCCCCCCCTCCATAATCAGTTTTACACATAGGTCATAGCTATTGTGTCAAAATTACACTTGCGTAATCATTCGGGACCCCCCTCAGCTGATTATGTAATATGTGAACGACCACATAATGCCATGAAATGACAGTACAACCTCTTTAGAACGTGTATTGATCAAATGAATTATCTGATAATCAGTATCATTATGTTTCTTTTAATCTTATACGATATCAAGATTTTACACACATCTTGAACTAGATTATATGAATAAACTTCGTGCAAAATTTCAGCTCGATACCACAAGAAATGATTAACTTATAGTCTCTCCATGAAACAAATTTTGCTTTTCCGAAAAATGCACTTTGACCAGGAAATGCTCGATTACAAAAATGGGAGTCCTCAAAAAATTATTTGTTGGTGTGGAAACGGTGCGCTATGCCCCCATTAGATAATTGCAGTATCTGTATACGCTGCTAGTAACACTATCCTGCCTTTATGTTAGTATAATAGTTATGTCACATGTTTTGCGCTAACTCTTGTTAGTAACTGGTATTTTTGAAAGCTAGCAATCTTCTTCTTAGATTACGAAGTTTAATATCTACTTTTTGGTAGAACAATGGCTGGAGGAAGCGATCATATCGTGGAATACATTGAAAAATGTGGTGACTTCAAAACGTTCACCCTAGAAGCTTACAGTTGTGTCCAGAATTACGTATGCAATGAAACTGACATTAAGACTACAGTCTCTGCTACAGAGGGCTTTGATCCAGGTAATAATTAAAATAGCACCCAACAAATTTATATAGGGGAGGGGAAAAATCTATAGATCGATTATCAAATATCGATAAAGTATCAGGTAAACTTTTACCGGTGACGCCTGCCTCCCCAATCCACCGAATATCCGTCATAGTAAGTAACAACGAAGCCTGAAGTCCTCAGGTAAGTAAACTATTGACGGTGTTCCCCCCAGTTAAGATGCTGCCATTTGAAGACTTCTGTGGGCTGAGCGAGTGTTATAAGAGCCATGTTACCGACAGCAGCCCGTTAACCGACATTGAGCAGCCGTGTTTTAGGTATAAAAAGAATGTTTAGTTTCTGTTCATGTTCTACGGTCATGTGATTTAAGCATGTGTAGTGGAAAATCAGATTATGAAATTATATTTAACAGTTTTGTTTGATTACAGAATACAGATTATAATTAAATGCTGTGAAATATGAACAAATGAATAATGGTGTTTCCTTTTGATTTTGAAATAAATCAATGAATCCACTAAAACAGCTGACTAACTTCAAATTGCAGGTACAGGTGTATAGAAGGCACCCCGCTGTATGTACAGTATAGTTGGTGCGGGTACGACGAGGCAAGCCCGCAGAAACTTATCTTACCTCTGGTTCTAATTGGACTGCTTTGCGCGATCATATTTTACATGGCTTTCGCTAGCTGCCGAGAGAGGTAGATGTCGTCTTTAATATTGCATATTGTTCTATCAACATCAAGAAAAAGTTCAATTTAAATATCTGAACTATCAACTGAAGATACTACTAGTAAGATCTAGATGATTTCGATATATAACAAATTACAAGCCATGTTTACAGTTTACACACAGACTATAGTGTTGACTATAAAATGTTCAATATTTTATTCCCCTCAGGTCTCAACGAATCAAGTACATAAAATCTCAGAACAGCTATGGCAAGCTGAAGGATGACCAAGCGAATAACAAACACTAAAGGAACTCACATTGCATATCATTTTGGTTTTGACTCCTCTTGAGTGATTCGTTCTTGAGAAGAAAATCACCAAATCTTGATGATCGCAAAAATTTTGTTAGAGATGGGATGTGAACAGTCAATAGATCTGGATATTGGTAGGGACGTGAACTTTATTTGTTTTGTCACGTGGTAGTGATTATGGGTTTTGATCGGTTAATGCTGAAAGCTGATTGGTCGATCGCTGTCATGTGTCAGAATCATGTGGTTTACCTTCTCACAAGTATCCAGATCCTTAAGATTAATCGACTGATAGAATTGGCCCCAATTACTCAATTACAATTAACCATATTTAAATATCTGTTAGATTATGTAGAACTGCTATATTAAAAGCCAAAAAAATTAAGCTTAGAATTTTAAACGTGACCTGAATGAATATGAATGTTGACATCTGCATCTTGACTAAGATTTGAGTATATAGAAAAATAGCATTTTTCTTGGTAATCATAAGTAATGAAAAACCAGTAGGCAACGACAATGACTTATCCATAATTGTGCTCCGTTTGAATTCCTAAAGAAAAAGAGTATAATTGATAATGCTGTGCAACAAATCATATTGATTTATACTTTGAAAGGGTCCTGATCGTATTATCGGATTTAGAAGCTCTTGCTTGACGATGTTGATTCCTAACAGCTCGGCTACACGTTTAGCCTTGAAGATGTACAATTGATTATTCTCTAGCCATTATGATTATGCCTATTAATAGGCTGCGTTTATTGGCTAAAATAGTGTCCAGTGTAAAATTAGGAAGTAATGGGAAATGAACGCCAGGAATAGAAGATCAAAAATAAAATAGCTCCTGGCGTCTCTTGCACATCAGTATTGTATTTCAGATAGTTAAACCGCGATTCTTTGTATTGAACTTGAAGTATTGAGTTTCTGAAGCATTTTCGAAGTACGTACGTCGTACATATGTCACGTGATATTTTGATTTGCTTGTTAGCTGGCCATGATTTTTAAAATTATGGTCTGTTATTGCTTCCCTTTTATAACATAAAGCTATTTTTCTCTCTTTATTTTCTTGCTCCAAATTCATGATTAGAAACTTAGTTGAAACTTAAACTTGAATTGTAATTTGTAACTGGGTAACAAGAGCAACACAATTATATCGCTGTAGTGATTAATTCGAAATAAATGTACAAACGACTTTGAAGTATAGAATAATAATTTCAATAAAAATCTCCATTGCTGCAGAATTTCAAAATATTTACGAAATGTTGAAAAATGTATGTCCTTTGTTGAATCCTGTTCCATCTGCTGTTATTTTTGAACTATGTTCGGCGAACTAAAAGATCTGCAGGACAAAATTGAATCCACTGAGTGCAAAATACACTGACCGAAATTGAAGTCTGAGATTGTCTGAAGGTGTTCCGTTTAAGTCACGTGGTTGATCTGGTCACGTGGTCACGTGGTTTACCTGGTCTCTGACGTTTGTTTTACAGTATTTGATGAACAGCGCCGTGTTCAGCCGACTCATACCGCTGTGTTTACTGATGTCCTCAGCTTTGCTGAAAAGGAATGCTGGTTGAAGTGGGGATATGACATTGGGCTAAAACAGCAAAATGTTTGTATAATAATAATTTTTCAGTTCAGTATTACACTAATTGCATATGTTGCTCTTTTCTTACTCTCTTATCTTAGTGCTTATCTCTGTTGATTGTAACGTGCAGCTACAGTGGTTTGTGTATCACCGTGTTACACGACCATGACCATCCCGCCCAGCGAGTATGGTGAAAAGGAGATCAACATGTTAAGGGGTGACTCAGTTGAACTTCTCAGCAAGGCTATGTACGAGATGGAGATCACAGCAATGAAGCAACTATCCCCTTCGTGCGTGAAGAAGATGAACAAGAACACTGCGTGTGACTTGTTGCACGATGCATTAAGATATTTGGAGGAGTTCACTGGTGTCGTATCCACGGACTACAAGATGGCCTCAAACTCAGTTAAACATCTTATGTTCGAGACACAGGAGACCATCATTAAGCTGCAGTCAGAACTACTAGCCTGCAAAAATAAACAGTTGGAATCGTTGCAGACGTCAGTTAAATCGTCAGTCGGAGAGTCTGTCAAGGCTGAATTCCAATCCTTCAGCTCGGTATTACAGGCGAATTGTCCAGAATCTCAGAAGCCTGTCAGTTCTGAAATGATCAAGAAAGCTGTGAAAACTGTGGTACAGGAGGAAGACCGAAACAAAAATCTGATGATTTTTGGTTTATCGGAGCAGGACAATGAGGAGCTCAGCACCGTGGTCAGTGAAGTGTTCTCAGCAATCGGAGAGAAACCCAGAATCGAAGCTAGTAGAGTCGGAAAGCTCAAACCTGGCAAGGCTGTGAGACCAGTTAAAGTGACTGCGGCAAGTGCAACAATTGTTAATCAGATTCTCGCTAAATCGAGAAACCTGCGAGCAACGGAAAAGTTTAAAACTGTTTTTATCAGCCCAGATCGATCTCCAGAACAGAGAGCCAAGCAAAGAGAACTCGTCAGGGACATGAAAAAACTGGTAACTGAGCAGCCTGATAAGCTACACTTTATCAGAAACGGTGCTATAAAGAGTACTGATAAGACTAATAAGACTGCAGAATGAGCTTGTGTGTTTTTAATAATTGATTATTATTAGTGTATTCAAGTTTTTGTTGTGTGGAGGATGTTTTAACTCACTCTTGTGTGCCCAGTCTTGCACTGTCAGTATTTCTCGACACTTTGAGCACACAAAACTGTCAGTTTTCGCGACAATTGTCAGATTTCGTTTTCAGTTCTGTCAATTTCAAGCGCTACTAGCTCTACTACTAGTAGTCTACTTCAGCTCACATTAAAGGGAGTTTTCGTCGTGCGTGTAGCGCCCTTCAAGTTTAACTTGGACGGATAGGATTTATAAAACTTCTGATTATAATATTTATACTATATTGTATTTTGTATCTATGTATTTTAGTAAATGGTCATTAGAACCACCGGCACCGTCCGGGCCCAAACAAACAAACAATAGCAAAATATTTACAAAAGTCTTGCGAGGATGTACTTTTTGGATAACTTTTTATTCATTTGTCTAAACTTCATTCTGTAAAATGTTATTGGTAGTTCTAAGGTTTAATGATGACTTTTCAAGATTTTACGTTACCATAACCACCATAGCAACCGCAATTAGTCCCCTAATAACAACCGAGGTAAATTTGTATGATTTACCTTACAAATCCTTCAGGACTTCAGGTACTGTTTCACAATTTCGACTTTATATCATCGTCAATTTACTTGTTAGATTTTGTATTTAAAAGCTGTGTTTATAAAGAAGCAATGTCACTATGTCAGTCATATCCTCTTACAACAATGCTTCATTTGGTGGTTTACATTTTGGTGGTTTCATTTGGTGGTTTACATTTTTTTTTCAAACTCTTCGATGCCCTTATACTTCCTGTCGTCTCATACGGTAGTCAGGTGTGGCTCCCCTATACCAACATTCTCAGCAACATCTGCCAGAAGAAAACACAGTCTGACAAAGACACACTCAGTCAATTAGCGAATGACAGCATCGAGCGCCTGCATCTCTCGCTGCTAAAATGGACGACTGGGGTCAACAAGAGAACTTCAAATATCCCGATATGGGGAGACACAGGAAGATATCCCCTTGGAATACAACTGAGTAAGCTCTTTCTTGACTTCCACAACAGGCTCGTCCTCCTTGACAGAAAAAACTCACCACAGATTGTTCGCCATGCTTTTGTAGAGCAAAGAAACCTAGAGCTGACCTGGTTCCGAACATCGAGAGCGCTGACCGACGCATTTGACCCAGGAGCAATTAAACGAACAATTGTCTCGAAGAATGTTCCCATGCCGAACAGCCAACTCGTTCGGAGTAGAATGAGAAATTGGTTCCAAGAAAAGTGGGAAAAAGCTCGACTTGAAAACAAAAAGCTTACATTCTACAACGAAGTCAAAAGCAGCTTTGGATTAGAACCATTATACCTGTCTCTACCCAATCACAAGAAAACCCGATGTACCACATGGCTGAGGACAAGCTCCCACAAACTTAATATCGAGACGGGGCGATATGGCTGGAAAAACTCAAGCATCTTCTACAGAGCTTGCCACTTCTGCTGCAGCTCAGACAGAATCACCATAGACCTCATGAACGAGCTCCCGTTTAGTGACATCATCCTGTCTACAAGGAGATCAGACAAAGAAACAGCACAGACCTTCACAACATACTCACAAATAGTCAATTCAGTAAATTATTTAATGAGGATTACATTTTGGAGACCAGAAATTTTGTTTATAATCTATTTCGTGAAAGATTTCCTAAAAGTAAGCTATGACTTAGTATCCTTATTTCGTGCACACTTTGAAACCATTTAATTATTTTTTAAAGATATTATGTTTTTTTGTTGTTTGGTTGTGTAACTTTCATTTAACTGATTGGGATCTGACACATGTAATTTTGTAATGATCTTTCTAATTTCTAATTTCTAATTTTCTAATTTCTAATTTCTAATTTCTAATTTCTAATTTCTAATTTCTAATTTCTAATTTCATTTTGTTATTTTGAGTGATAAATTCTTTTGTGATGGTTGCTGACAAGGATCGAAGTAATCCTATGCAGAAGCCAGGGAATATCAATAAACTGAAAGTTCGTTCAATTCAGAAAAATGGATTAAAAGTTATCCAAAAAGAACATCCTCGCAAGACTTTTGAAACACCCTGTGTATAACTATAAGTATAAAGGATAAACGATACATTTTTATCATGTCTTGAGAATAATAGCTTTCGGGTGTTGTAAAGTAGTATTGTTAGGTTCTCGGATAAATTAACTTTGTTTACGGCGGAATATGTGATATTAGGAGGGTTGCGTTTAAAGTATTTAGGAGCACTTTATTTGTGAAATGTTTGGTAGTAAAGGGACCGTTACACATTTCCGGGTAGTGCGACATTTCGTGTAATAGTTTAAACTGTTTAACAGTTGGTTTAGAATTTAGAAAGTTTTGGTTTGTATTTCATTTTACACGGGTTGACTGTATTTGGTTGACTGGCAAACCTGCTGTCAGACATACTGCCATATTGTAGTTGGCCGCGCTTGTGCACCTGACTTACAGCTAGGCCTGTGGTTGGTTCTCGCGACCACAGGATGACTGTCAGTGGAGTGCTCAGCGTCCTGACAGTGTCTAGACGCTGGTGCAGGCTGGCTGCGTTAGGCCGACACGCGTTGTGGCGTGACGTAAGTTTTGGGAGCATACCCGGAGAGCCGGATGTGGAGAGCTCACTTCTTAGTTGCCCCTTAATCATTTTAAGGGATTCTAATTGACGATAGCCAGTCTGACTGAGCACTATCTTTTGTGATTAGACACGTCGAGTGATCTATATTCACGTCAATTGTTTGGAGCGAACACTTGGAAGTTTTATCTGTTGAAGTTCACTTTGTATTGCTTTTCCATTTAATTAATTATCCATTTTAATATACTCGTTTCATTTATACCTTACGGTACGCCCTGCCGTTCGTGCTTCGTGACTAGAGCTTGACTAGCATACACTAAACACTAAGAAACTCCGTTTTCTATATCTGGAGGCCACTTTTAGTGTTGCTATTTTTGCTCGTGATCCTTCTAGTATCACCTATATTCAGTATAGTTTCGTTTAAGATCCTAACGTTTCTCATTTGATAAGCTAAGTTCGGTGTACATCGCAGTGCAGAAGAATTACGTGGAGATTGTTCGAGATCTTTAGTACTTCCTACTAGACTTGGTAAGTGTTGCTACACATTTTGTGGTACCTGTATATTCCAGTTGAGTGCGATCGTTTTGACGAGCACCTAGTTTACAGCCGCTTGTAGACTTCAGTACGTTATTACCTAGATTGTCAGTGAGATTTGCGTAGTTTTAGCAACCTTACTTTTCGTACATCTACTCAGGAGTGATAGACGTAGAAGTTACAGTTCCAGTAAAGCAAAGTAAAGTCTTGACCAGAAGATTTTCCAGCAACGTGAAGGGTACGCCTGTTCCAGTACTTATCTACTCTATATGTAAGTGTACTTTTACATTTAGATTCACTTTTTAGCATGTGTGATAGTTATACAGCTGAAATGGAGTGGGCGACGTTGATTTTAGAAAGGGGTAAGATTCAGTCTAGCATAGATGAAATAATGAAGGAGATAGATGGTTTAGATTCTGGTGCAGATAGCAATAGCATTTCCGAATTAGAAGATAAGTTGAAGGACTTACATTCAGCTTTAGAATGCCTGCAGGATAAGATTGATAATGCACGGCCTAAACCAGTTAGCACAGTTACTAACGCCCCTCCAGCTAGTTCTAGCAGTAGATTTCAAGAGAACGTGCACGTTATGAATCCTGTTATTAAATCCGAGCAGGTTCAGTTTAGAAACGCGAACACCGAGGATGATTTTGGTAACAGTATTATAACCCCATTGAATAGTTCAGTAGCTGGTCCACATTTGACAGGTGCCAGGCCTCCCAAGCCTCCTTATTTTGAAACTGGATCTAATTTCATCAGATTTGCCAGGCGATTCAAGGAGCATTTGATTCTATGTGGGCATAGTGGTGGTTCGGATGTTAGTACGTACATGTTGTCATACATTCGTTGTGAATCCACTTGGGAAACACTGCAGAAAATCTCTCTCAGGCCGGAAGAGAAATGTAATATCGACCTTCTCGTTAAGCGATACTCAGAGGAGATGTTTCCTTCTACTCAATCTTGGGCCTTTAGAACTGAGCTCATGTCGTTGCGTCAGTTACCTAGTGAGAACCTCCAGCAGTTCATTGCACGTATAGAGGAGCTTGCTTTGAAAGCTGGGTATGACTGCGAGTCTAAAAAGGACGAGAGTTGTATGCATGTTCTGGTTGTAGGAGCTCGTGACATAGCTGTAAGGACTAAGCTTTATGAGTCCCAGTTACATTCCTATAGTGAGGCGGTTAAACTAGCAATCCACACTGAGCGTATAACGTTAGCTGTTGGTGGTGAAACAGGTGGTTTCACTCAGGCCCCGGATACGATTTTCGCTGTAAATAATTCTGAATTAAATGGCCAGAGAACTAGAGTTGCAGCACCTGGGCAAAATCGGGACCATGTAATGACGGACACTAGGCAGGAGATTTGTCGTCCTGAATGTCCTCCTTCCCAGTCGGGAGTTAACCAGCACACTGGCCGTTCATGGACTCCTAATCAAGTTAGCAATAGTTTTAGGGGTGGTATGAGGAATGATGATCGTAGAAACACGCCTGTTCAATCACGTTATCAGCCAGCTCGCAATTACGTGGGTAGTTCGAGTAATCGGGGATCACGGAATGTTCGCCCTCAGTTAGAAGGTTGTTGGGAGTGTGGTGATAGTGGGCATTTTCAGAGAAACTGTCCGAGCAGATTTGCTGGGAATAGAGTTAGATATCAAGACAGAGGGTCTGCATATCAGAATGGTCATGGCCAGCATCGTGGGAACAGAGCGTATAGACCTCGAAATCAGGGGCCTTTAAACTTCTAAAGGGTGGCCCTAGATTTAAAAGGAGGTCACCCGCGGTCAAAAACACACGTTACTATGAAGATTGTAACGAGATTGGGGGCAGTAAGGGAAACTGCATTTTGGTTGGAGGAAATTGTGCGGGTAGATCAGTAAATTTCTTCGTGGATACGGGGTCATCCATTTCTATAGTTGCTGAATCATTTGTCAGATTTATAGATAAGTTTGAAAAGGTTGTATCGTGTAATCTCAAGCTTAAGTCTTTTTCGGGAAATAACATAAAAACTTTCGGTCAGATTAAGCTTCCAGTGGTTATTGCCGGAAAATCTTTTGAACACACGTTTGTTGTTTCTGAATTTCATGAGGCAGAGGTTTTGATAGGCATGGATTTAATGTTTGACCAGGGGATCAATATTAATGCCAGGGATAGATTGCTGTATACTAACAAGGGTTCATCATGTTTTAGAACACCTCCTAAACCCACTAAGCGCTGCATGAAGGTAGTATGCAGTGAAACAGTTATTATACCACCTCTCTCGGGCACTCATATACAAGGCAAATTGTTGCGACCTAAAGGTCAACGTGATGACGTTTATGGACAGTTAGAACCTCATATTAACACGGTTGTAGGTACTGGCATATTCACAGCGCACTCTCTCATACGATCTGAGGACAACATGGTCCCTGTTAGAGTCATGAATCCTACAGATAAGCCTGTAAAGATTAATAAGAGAACGTGGCTGGGTAAGATGAAGCCTGTAGAGTTTGGTGAGCGAGTCATGAGAGTGACCTGTGAAACAGTTAATGCGGTGTCATCTGATTGTTCAGTGCCAGAGGTAAGCCAGCTAGCTGATGAGGAGCCGCTAGTTAAGGAATGGGATAGGGAGAGTCTTTTCAAGCAGTTGAAGTTAGACGAGTTGAAGATTAGCGAGGAAGACAAGAATGATCTTCGAGAGACTGTGTGGGAGTATAGAACCGTTTTCTCGAGTGGAGAGCATGATTTAGGTTGTTGTAATTTCTTTGAGGCACATCTCCAGCTCAAGGATAACTATAAACCTAGATGGGTTCCATCGAGAAGGATTCCGTTTAAGCAGCAGCCGGAAATGGATAGACAGATTAGAGGTTTGTTTAGATCTGGTGTGGTTGAGGAATGCCCTGACCATTCTAATTTTAATTCTCCCCTTTTCCTGGTGCCTTCAGGAGATCGCTCTCGATTGGTTGCGGATCTAAGAATGGTAAATTTAGAGCTTCAGGATGATTTAATGGAGCTGCCGAATTTAAACCACATTTTAGACAAGGTGGGCGATAAAAATTTGTATTCAACAGTGGATTTGAGTAAATCTTTTCACCAGGTTCCGTATACCAAGGAATCCAGGCATGTCACGGCGTTCATGCACAATCAGAAACGGTATCAGTTTGCTAGAATGGTCATGGGCCTGAAATCTAGTTCAGCTACGTTTACTAGAATGGTCATGCGGCTGATAAACGGTCTGGGAATATCTGATGCGTTAGCATTCTTCATAGATGATTTGTTGATATTTACGCGTGATGTTAAATCTCACATTCAGATACTGTCAGTACTCTTTGCTCGTCTAAGGTTGGGTAATCTGAAGCTAACACCTCGTAAGTGCAGATTTTTACGTGAGGAGGTCGAATATGTCGGTATTACTCTAACTAAGGAAGGAGTCAGGATGAACGACTCTCGTATAGAGCATATTAAGAATCTAGAACCTCCCAGTAATAGAGCTGAATTGCAATCAGTTTTAGGCATGTTGAATTATTCCAAGAAGTTCTGCAAGGGATATTCCGAGATAGCGCGTCCTCTCTATGCGTTACTTCGTAAGAACAAGGTATTCGAGTGGACCGAGGATTGCCAGAGTGCATTTCAGAAGTTACGTGACATGTTAATATCTAGTCCTGTCCTAGCATTTCCGGAGGTTAGTGATCCGGAAAATAGTTATGAGGTAACTTTGGATGGTTCTAAACACGCATTTGGTGGTACTTTGACTCAGTGGATCAAAAGTAAGAGGAGGGTTATTGCGTACTTTTCTCGTAAGGTTCCGGACCACAAGCGGATATG
Organism: Bolinopsis microptera; assembly: GCF_026151205.1. NCBI lineage: Eukaryota > Metazoa > Ctenophora > Tentaculata > Lobata > Bolinopsidae > Bolinopsis > Bolinopsis microptera. Next base: position 4,507,900 of record NC_087082.1, on the reverse strand, counting down.
GCCGCAAACTCAGATTAATTTGAGACTTTATATCAGACTCTGAAACATTTCTCGGTTTACTTACGTGGCGTTAAAAACTTCACGGTTATCACAGATTGTCTGCCACTCTTGAATATTACGACAATATTTTCTAAAATGTCATCTTCGGTCATCAGGAAGCTTCAAGAGCTTGCTAACTATACTTTTACCATGAAGCATATCTCGGGGAAGAGTAACCAGATGTGTGATGGACTTAGTCGGTATAAGTATCAGGTTTATGGTAAATCTCGAGAAAATGTTGCGAGCATTGGTCATAGTTCCACTTTTAGTCTTGATGCTGCGTTAGAAGGAGTAAACCGGGTGAGACGTGAGCATTATAGATGTAAACACCCGATACTGTTTAAGAGGATGCAAGTACCGGTCAGCAGCGAGACTGTGGTTGATGATGATTGCAGTAATCTGATTGAGGAATCTTGCAATGAGGTGAGTGTTGAGGACAGTATGATTCCGGGGTTCTTGTTTGATGAAAATAGTGAAGACCCTAGTATTGTAAGCATTGTTCAGATTACGCCTGAGGATGATAGCCGTCATTGCAATTGTAGTCTTACCCAGGCTGATCCTATTCCTACAGAGGAAGCATCAGTAGTGGAGATGGTTTCAGCGGTTACTAGTGATGTAAGCTCACTAGAGAGAGGGGTCAAATTTCTTAATCCTACCAATGAGCAGATTAAACAGGCTCAGAAGGATGATGATATTTTAAACCAGGTCTACAGTTGGGTAACCAAGGGTGAGAAACCTGTTGCCATTCAGACTAGTAAACTACCTCAGGAACTGTTGAGTTATTGGAAACAGTTTGATTTTATAAGTATCAAGAACGGGATACTTAGGAGACGTTGGACTGAAGTGAGGGATCCGGAGGGAAGTAGAGAGTTGATCATAGTCCCCGAATCATTGCATGAATCTGTCCTGGACATGGTGCATAACCAGGAGACTGCACATGCTGGAGTAGAAAATTGTCTTGAGGTCTGTAAACGACATTTCTACTGGCCGAAAATGTGTGAATGTTTCAAATTGTGGATCGCAGCATGTTGCAAGTGTGCAGCAAGTAAGCCACCTCAGGCGTACAATAAGGCACCTCTCAAACACATATTGTTCCACTCATTTAACTCAGCAATTTGTTTCGATCATATAGTTCCTGAGAAGGTTGGTGCTACACCTAGAGGTTATAAGTATATTTTGACTATAACTGATTGTTGGTCAAATTATGTGATAGCTATTCCTACTAAGACCCAGACAGCTAAGGAGAGCGTGTCCTTGATTCGTAGGTTTTGGATTGATCGTTTTGGCCAGCCTAGGTTCATGATGGCTGATAATCATCCGGGGTTTAGAGCCAAGTATTTCGAGACCATAGCTCAAGCATTAGATTGCAAGTACATTCATGGCCAACCGTACGTTTCTCGTAGTACAGGTAGAGTTGAGAGAGCAAACCGTCGGTTGAATACTGCTCTGAGAACCAGCTTACCACCGGGACGATACCAGGATTGGGATCTTTGGTTATCTAGAGTAGTCTTTGTACTTAACTCATTGCGAAATCGGCACACAGGTTATTCTAGCAACAGGTTGGTGTTTGGTCGTGAGTTAAACACACCTTTAAGCCTGCTAGCTGAGAATCGTAAGGACTTCGAGCTAGAGCCGATGAAGGAGAATGAGTTTGATGTTGAAGCGTACGAGCTGTACAAGAATCTCAAGTTTATCACCAGGAAGGTGAGGGTCCAGGCTGAACGTGATTTTTGCTATGCACAGAGATATCACGATAAGCACGTTAAGGGACCATTCTTTGAGGAAGGTGAGGAAGCTTTTGTTTTGATAAATTGTCCAAAGCACAAGTTCGGTCCTCGTTGGGTTGGCCCGTATAAGATCTCTAAGAAGATAAACGATCACTTGTACTGTTTAGATTTGCCTGATGGAGAAAGGAAGGTGTTTAACATTGGTAAGTTAAAACGGTATGTCAGGAACAGATTTTCTAAAAAACTAGAGACTAGTCCTACAGTGCCGAAAACTGTGAGCAAGGAAGCTGAGTTGAAAATGGAATCATCGGACCGATTTGTAGATTATTCCGATAGTGACAGTGAAGAGGAGATAGATTTTCAACTGAGAAGAGCACCAGTTGTAGCAAGGAGAAGAGAGGTTCATCCGAAGAGGTTTCGTCCGGAGAGGGATGGTGCAGCTAGCATTTATAAACAACCTAGTTTAAGTTCCACTCCTAGGGTTGTAAATAGTCCTGTACAACTAGATATGAATTCTACTAATCCTAGTTTTAGTACTGTAACACCTCTCACACATAACATTCCCTCAGGCGATAGTGTAGAAACAGTTGATAATTCTGCAGAGTTCTTCACTCCAGCTAGAGAGAGATCGGCCGCTAGAAGATCATCGAGTCCGATTGTTAGTGAAGGAACGATAGGTGCTAACAGTTTTAGGTCACATGATGCTGAGGAGCACGACATTGACACAACAGGATCGCTTTCTCCTATAGATCTAGGGAGACAGAGCCCTCCGAGGGAGGAGCGCAGATATAACACTAGGAGACCTGAGGAACGGAGAGAACCTGATCGTCTAGGAATCGATAAAGTTAGACTTGTTACGGATGTTCTCTTGATGAAGCTCTTGAACCAGTAGAATTCGGGGAGATGCCCTGTTAGGGAAGTAACTAATACCTTGGAATCTAGTTTTAGTACAGTAATATCTTACGCACTTAGCTAGGCTTTCCATTTAGTACTTAGCGGTGATATTAGTACCTTACTTAGGCTTAACACGTGTATCTTTCAGAACAGTACTGATAGGGATATTAGGATTGTGCCTCGCAACACGAACCGTTCAGGGCTGCCATTTTGATATTTCGATAATTTCCTTTAGTTTTAGTTATTTCAACTCTTTTCACGTTGACCCTTTTACTAGTAAGCAGTTTGGTTTTCTGCTTTTGGGTAAAAGTTTTTCTTAGCTTTATTTTAGTCATTTTTTTAGCCACTAATCCTAGTTTCCCCCTCCAGACCATGAGCAGCCCCGAGTTTGAAGGTTTGGATTTCTCTGACGATCAGAAGATAAGGATGAAGAAGATAGAGGAGGAGAAAGCGAGACTCAGGCGGAAATTGGATCGCATTGCAAGGAGGATCGAGAAGATTCAGCGACGCAGGGAGAGGAGCTCCAGCAGCAAACCCGTCCCACTAGTGATGCCGGACTGGGAGAGTTTAGATCTAGCCACCTTCCCCATTACGAAGGGAGCCATCAACATCCTCCTACAATATCCTAATCTAGATGAGTGGGTGAAGCAGCGAGTGGATGAGGCTGCTGAAAACTTTTTGAAAACTAAGGATGCAGAGGAGTTGTTGGAGCAGATGAGGAGAGTGCGAGACAGGGTGATGTCCAGCATCACAGAAGTATGCAGGAGACGAAGAAAGGTTTTCAGAAACTCGAGGGAGTACCAATTGGTGAAAATCAACAACAGGAGGGCAGTTGCAGTGCGATTCAACACAGCGACTCGCGTGATGGGCGAGATTCGCGAGAATTCGTCCAACACGCGACTTCAACGGGCACTGGACAGCCTGGTGAGCCTCAGAAACATGGAGAGGACTTTCTGAGGATTCCTTCTTTCTGTTTTGATATTTTATTGTATTTATTTATTGTGATTCACGAGTTTCATTTGTTTGACTTCAAAATTTGTTACTTGAATAATATTTTTTAGATTTATGTTTTGATTTTGTATTCCCCTTTCACCTTCTATTACCTCCCTTATCCGCTTGTCTAACCTTCTATCACTTTTCTAGTTACTAGCATGTCATCTTCAAGGGACCTGATGAGGGCCGTGAGTGCCATCAGTAGTGCGTATACAGACGACTTGAAGGAGTTAGATGAACTAAAGAAACGCCTCAGGAGGGCAGAGAGAAGAATAAGAGACCTAACCGTGGAATTGGAATATTTAGCGGATCAACAGGCGGCAAGAATGGACACCCAGCCGGCGCCCCCGCCCTATTTCCACAGCCCCACCTCCCCCAGCACAGAGCCTTACAGCAGCCCTCATTAGCTCGGAAGGACGATGTGTCTCTGGTTGTTCTTCTCATTGTTTTTAATAATTGATTAATTCATTTCTTTATTTTTATTTATTTTTATTTAAAGTGTTTTACTTGTACTCATTCGTATGGAATGGAAATGAGGATCTAAAGGAAAAAGGTCTAAATGGAAGGGAGAAAGACGGGGAAATAGGTGAGTATTGTAAATTATGATATTGGATTTGGAATAGGGTTAGGCGTTTAGTTTTAAGGTTCTTTCGGCTTTTTATTTTAAGGCGCGCAGGGCCGCGTGCTAGGGAGTAGGGTTAAATTTAAATAGGTTGTGCAGCGTAAGACTGTTGGCGAATTTTTAAATGGTTTTAAATATTCGGAAAAAAATTTTGGGTAGAGATGTTGTAAAGTAGTATTGTTAGGTTCTCGGATAAATTAACTTTGTTTACGGCGGAATATGTGATATTAGGAGGGTTGCGTTTAAAGTATTTAGGAGCACTTTATTTGTGAAATGTTTGGTAGTAAAGGGACCGTTACACATTTCCGGGTAGTGCGACATTTCGTGTAATAGTTTAAACTGTTTAACAGTTGGTTTAGAATTTAGAAAGTTTTGGTTTGTATTTCATTTTACACGAGTTGACTGTATTTGGTTGACTGGCAAACCTGCTGTCAGACATACTGCCATATTGTAGTTGGCCGCGCTTGTGCACCTGACTTACAGCTAGGCCTGTGGTTGGTTCTCGCGACCACAGGATGACTGTCAGTGGAGTGCTCAGCGTCTAGACAGTGTCTAGACGCTGGTGCAGGCTGGCTGCGTTAGGCCGACACGCGTTGTGGCGTGACGTAAGTTTTGGGAGCATACCCGGAGAGCCGGATGTGGAGAGCTCACTTCTTAGTTGCCCCTTAATCATTTTAAGGGATTCTAATTGACGATAGCCAGTCTGACTGAGCACTATCTTTTGTGATTAGACACGTCGAGTGATCTATATTCACGTCAATTGTTTGGAGCGAACACTTGGAAGTTTTATCTGTTGAAGTTCACTTTGTATTGCTTTTCCATTTAATTAATTATCCATTTTAATATACTCGTTTCATTTATACCTTACGGTACGCCCTGCCGTTCGTGCTTCGTGACTAGAGCTTGACTAGCATACACTAAACACTAAGAAACTCCGTTTTCTATACGGGAGCACTCATGGAATTAGGACAATAAATTCAATGATATCTCATACGAGTTTAAAAACTATAATAATAAACGAGGTATTGAACGAAAATCTATTAAAATATTTTCCCTCTTATTCTTCAATTTAATAATTTAGCAACCTTTTATTTGGTATCTATTCTAAAAGTTAGGAGAGAATTATGGTCCGGATTTGCAGATAAATCATTTTATCTTATAATTTAAATAATAAAATAAAGCAAGGTCAGTAAAGTAATATTAACTGAGAGAAGGTGGAGTTAAAGAATTAATAATCAGTAGTCAATGACTAGACATGGTTATTGAATGTAGAATTAAAGAAAAGTAGAGTAATGGAGTGAAAAGTAAAGAAAATTCAATAATAATAATAATAACGAAATAAGAAAATTCAATATAAAAAACTTGTCGCTATATAGTCCTGTCACTATAAAGTGTGTTTTGCACGCTATACAAAGAAAATTATCAGCTGCCATTAGAAATTTGTCATGCAAGGCAACTTACAAAGCTCGTTTTTCCCATCTTGACGATTTTGAATTGCGTATTGTTTAATTTTTGATTTTGGCACAGATTTCGGCAGGGCCAGCCACATTAATTGTCTTGAACCGTTTGAATAAACTTGATCGTCATGAACAGTCGGATACATGATAAAGCGGTTGATACATGTTGTGTGTCACAAACATAATTTTGTTCTTACCTGGGGACCACAAGCTATTATGCTCATAAACATAAAGATTCGCTGGAATGACAGGCTGAGCGCCGCCCAGTAAAGTTTTTTCATGCAACATATGTCAGTAAAACGGTCATTGGAGCACCATCACGTGTCATTTCACGTGACCGGGGGAGCGGCCAAGTCTTATAAATTTCACTTTGAGTAGATAAATTTCACTTTGAGTAGATCTCTCTCGACTTCTCTGGCTAAATGTTGCTGTTTTGTTGTATTTGTAGTTGTTGAGGCGAGGTATGTAATACTAATATGACGCATTCTCTGGTTGGAGGATTATACTTATAATGCTAAGTACCAAACAACAAGTGGGAGGTGGATCGTTGGTATACCATTAAATCGATTTAACACCGCAATTCCAGTCGCAAGCCTGGGACCACTACTAGCATAGTCACAACATCTACAAAGCTGCCATATAGCCTGACTGACAATTTTCTCGACTGACTGACAGTGTTTCTACTTTTCCCCATTTAGAATACAAAGATTAGTACATTTTAGCTTATGATTAATATTATATTTTTACCTATGAGTATAGTTTACCTAGATTACAAAAGGTGGTCCTCTGAATAATTACTGGCAATAGGTTATATTTGGTATCATAAGTGAACCGTTGGCAAATATAATGTTTGGAATAAATATTTTACGAGTATCACCCGTTAACACGTTCATCGATTTCCGTAAAATTAAAACCAGTCTAGCCAGTTCGCGTACGTGGATTACGGATATAATTTAACAATCACGTGGATTATTTTGAAAGGAAAACTAGTAACTACCCACATTGAATTATTTAGTTCACTTCTCAGTTCTCCAGTTCAGTGCAGTGTTACGTGTTCTCGAGGATTTGTCATTGCCACAACTCAAGATCTTCAAACTGTTTATAATTATTCATTCGGTTATTTTTCAATATATTATAACAAAGAATTTTCCATTGACCCTCAACTAGTAGTTCAGCGTTATTTAAGCTTCTTGGATTTCATCAAATCAATTCTTTACCCCTATAATATTAATAGCTAGCTCGAAATCTCTAACAATGGCTTGCAAATGCGATGATACTTGTCCGACCGGATGTGATATCGGATGTGATACCGGATGTCAAACCGGATGTGAAACCTGCTGTAGCTGTGCTGAGGGCTGCAAATGTGGTGAGATATGTCCTCAAATTCTCCTGAAATGTTCCTTAAACTCTCTCGAAAATTATTCAGTCTCGTTTAAATCGTTTTTATGGAATTTTTCCATTTCATTTCCGATTACACAAACAATTTAACTGATTCGCTGGGATCCAGTTCAGGGGTTTAAGATAAAAACAAATTCTATCAATGACGTCACCACTCCTCAGGAACCAGGTGCTGCCTTGGCCCTTGTTGCACCTGTGCTGGCGCATAAAAAGAAAGATAGACGCCCTGGATGGAGACAAGCTACCAATACCATAGAGACACGTCTTGAAGAATACATGTCATTTTGACGAGATGAGACAATTTTTTGCTCGATAACTATGTTTAAATTTAACATATAATATGCAATATTTATTTCTAGAAAATCTTTAAGGTTCTATTCGGTTTTATTGACTTATGAAGAAATGTGAATAATTTCATTGATCTTTTTTTGCCAAATGTAAATTTGAAACTTTAAAGAGGAATACAATGTTAATTTTGTGCCTGCGACAGAAACTGTCGACGAATAAATCTGTTCGAAATCGATTAACGAGAAGTAAAAAACATATCACAAATTACAAGCCATGTTTAGTATTACACACAGACTACATCTCCAACTATCACAGGAAGTTTAGGAGGATGAGGAAGAGGAGGAGGAGGAGGAGGAGGAGGAGGAGGAGGAGGAGGAGGAGGAGGAGGAGGAGGAGGAGGAGGAGGAGGAGGAGGAGGAGGAGGAGGAGGAGGAGGAGGAGGAGGAGGAGGAGAACTGAGGAAGAGGAGGAGGAGAAGAAGGAGGAGGAGGAGGAGGAGAACAGAGGAGGAGGAGGAGAAGGAGGAGGAGGAGGAGGAGGAGGAGGAGAACAGAGGAGGAGGAGGAGAAGGAGGAGGAGAAGGAGGAGGAGGAGGAGGAGGAGAAGGGGGAGGAGGAGGAGGAGGAGAACTGAGGAGGAGGAGGAGAACTGAGGAGGAGGAGGAGGAGGATGAGGAGAAGGATGAGGAGGAGGAGGAGGAGGAGGAGGATGAAGAGGAGGAGGAGGAGGAAGAGGAGGAGGAAGACTGAGGATGAGGAGGATTGAAGATGAGGAGGATTGAGGACTGAGGAGGAGGACTGAGGATTAGGATGAGGAGGAAGAGGAGCAGGGGGAGGAGGAGGAGAAGGAGGAGGAGGAGGAGGAGGAGGAGGAGGAGGAGGAGGAGGAAGTGGAGGATGAGGAGGAGGAGGAAGCATTTAAATGTTATTTCCAAATCCCATAACATTTTATGTCCGTTTTTGTCCGCCCTAATTTTTGTCCGTTTTAAAAATATAGGATACCGAACGGACAAAAACGGACACAAAACATGAGCCTCCCCCCCCCCCCCCCGACTATAGTGTTGACTATAAAATGCTGAATATTTTATTCCCCTCAGGTCTCAACGAATCAAGTACATAAAAACTCAGAACAGCTATGGCAAGCTCAAGGATGACCAAGCCAATAACAAACACTAAAAGAACTCACATTGCATATCATATTGGTTTTGACTCCTCTTGAGTGATTCGTTCTTGAGAAGAAAATCACCAAATCTTGATTATCGCAAAAATTTTTGTTAGAGATGGGATGTGAACAGTCAATAGATCTGGATATTGGTAGGGACGTGAACTTTATTTGTTTTGTCACGTGGTAGTGATTATGGGTTTTGATCGGTTAATGCTGAAAGCTGATTGGTCGATCGCTGTCATGTGCCAGAATCATGTGGTTTACCTTCTCACAAGTATCCAGATCCGTGAGATTAATCGACTGATAGAGGTGCAGCTCCAATTACTCAATTACAATTAACTATATTTAAATATCTGTTAGATTATGTAGAACTGCTATATTGAAAGCCAGAAAAATTAAGCTTTCAATTTTGAATGTGACCTGAATGAATATGAATGTTGACATCTGCATCGTGACAAAGATTTGAGTACATAGAAAAATATAATTTTTCTTGGCAATCAGAAGTTCACTGTTCAAGTAATGAAAAACCAGTAGCCATGAGGCAACGACAATGACTTATCCATAATTGTGATTCGTTTGAATTCCTAAGAGAAAAAGAGTATAATTGATAATGCTGTGCAACAAATCATATTGATTCATACTTTGAAAGGGTCCTGATCGTATTATCGGATTTAGAAGCTCTTGCTTGACGATGTTAATTCCTAACAGCTCGGCTACACGTTTAGCCCTGAAGATGTACAATTGATCATTCTCTAGCCATTATGTTTATGCCTATAAATAGGCTGCATTTTTTGGCTAAAATAGTGTCCAGTGTAAAAGGAAGTAATGGGAAATGAACGCCAGGAATAGAATATCAAAAACAAAATAGCTCCTGGCGTCTCTGGCAGTAATGTATTTCAGATAGTTAAACCGCGATTCTTTATATCGAACTTGAAGTATTGAGTTTCTGAAGCATTTCGAAGTAGGTACGTCGTACATATGTCACGACGTCACGTACAATATTTTGATTTGCTTGTTAGCTGGCCATGATTTTGTAAATTATGGTCTGTTATTGCTTCCCTTTTATAACATAAAGCTATTTTTCTCTCTTTATTTTCTTGCTCCAAATTCATGATTAGAAACTTAGTTGAAACTTAAACTTGAATTGTAATTTTTAACTGGGTAACAAGAGCAACACAATTATATCGCTGTGGTGATTAATTCGAAATAAATGTACAAAAGACTTTGAACTTGAAGTATAGAATAATAATCTCAATAAAAATCTCAATTTCTGCAGAATCTCAAAATATTTACGAAATGTTAATAAATGTATGTCCTTTGTTGAATTCTGTTCCATCTGCTGTTATTTAAGAACTATATGGACGGCGAACTGAAAGTTCTGCAGGACAAAATTGAATCCACTGAGTGCAAAATACACTGATCGAAATTGAAGTCTGAGATTGTCTGAAGGTGTTCCGTTTAAGTCACGTGGTTTATCTGGTCTCTGACGTTTGTTTGGACCTTTACTGATAGTTGAAATTCGACATATGACGTCATCTAGCGTCATCTAGCGTCATCTAGCGTGAAATATCGCCAGATGATGATAGATGACGCTAGATGACGCTAGATGACGCTAGATGACGCCAATTAGCGACATTGTCGCTAAGTGCACGGCACCTTTCGAATGTCGCTATCTAGCGCTATCTAGCGCTATATGACGCTATATGACGCTAGATGACGCTAGATGACGCTAGATGACGCTAGATGACGCTAGATGACGCTAGATGACGCTAGATGACGCTAAGCACGCAGCACTGACGCCAGGCGACAGATAGCGCTATTTTCATGAAAATTCTAGGGACGACATCTAGCGTCATCTAGCGTCATATGTTGCCGCGACATCTGACGCTATCTGACGCCATCTAGCGATATCTGACGTCAGCTGACGACATCTGTCGTGACGACATCTGTCGTGACGACATCTGACGCAGGCGACATCAAGCGCTGGATAGCGGGATAAGTCAGTTTACGACAGTTCACGCTATCTAGCGCTATATAGCGCCAGATAGCGCTATATAGCGTCAGATGTCGTTGCGACATATAGCGCTAGATAGCGTTAGATAGCGCTAAATAGCGTTAGATAGCGCTCAATAGCGAAGAATTTTGGGTCGTGACAGTCCAGGCTATTTAGCGCTAGATGTCGCTATCTAGCGCTATATGTCGCTGCGTCAGATGTCGTCGCTACATATAGCCCTGTCGGTACTACCACAATGCCTGAGATACTTCGACAGATTGTCTCAGACATCACCCGACGTGAGCAGCGTCAACTTTCTTGTACATCAGACATTCCAAGAGCAGAAGAATCTAAACCTCTCTTGGTATAAGACCTGGAACTCGATCGCTCAGTCTGAATCCAAAGCGGCCAAATTCGCTCGATCCGACCAACACAGAGCAGAAGGAACGACCTCAACTGCACATGGAAATTTGGTTGATCACTTTGTAAAAGATTGGAGAACAGATTTAGCATCCCAAAAGAAAATGCAATTTTACTGCACTATCAAACAGGTATTCGGAGAGGAGCAGTATCTCAATCTAAAGAATAGTCAATGTCGCATGCACATAGCAAAAATCCGCTCCAGTAGCCATGACCTTCTTATTGAGAGAGGGAGATACACAAAAGAAACTGGAACGTGGACGAGAGCCTGCAGATTCTGCTGCAACAAGGATAACGTTCAAGGCTTAGAATATCTCCCCTTTTTCGAAGGAACAATCATTGAAAATGAAGAACACTGCCTCACTGAATGTCCAATGTACCACTCAGCGAGACTCTCACTGTCGGAAAACCTTAAGAGTCTTTTGCTGCTCAAGGAATACGGAGCTATCATGAATTCTGCCCATGTGCAAGAACTGGGCAAATTCCTTTGCAACTGTCACCGCATCAGGAACCCGAAAAAGACGCCAATACTGCCTGTCACCCCATCAGGACTACCAACTCAACAGACATAATACAGATCAACCATCATTATGCAGATTTCACGATCTGTAGTACGAGCATGGAACACTAGTGATTACTGTTTCCAGTACGTTGTGACTGTGAGTGGGAGGACTGTTTGAGTATGAATGTGTCTTTTGTGGACTCGAATACTAATATTGCAGTTTAGTGACCATTGAAGTTGCCTTTTACTACTTCCTCTTATGTTAAATTATTATTTCAGCAATTATTTCTATTTCGGTTGTTTGTACGGGAGTTTTAATACTTTCAACACTACTATATAACAAATAATTTGAGATTATGTGACCGATTAAATGCTGAAGATAAAAGAAATATATTCATTTTGCTAAGATTATGTTTGCGTTTCATTGCTCAACAGCTGTTCGAAGGATCAAATTTAAGATTTGTACGGGAGTTCAATTTTAAGTGATTTTGTTTTAAATTTTCATGATTCTTGAATCTCGAATTTTACTTACTCTAGATATGTTATTCATTCATGTATAGTCGAGACGATGGTGTTAGTGCCATCTCCGACAACTTTACGTTTAATTCCGTTTAATTCCGTTTAATTTATAGCACAAGATATCATATCCTATCACAGTAATCCCAACTCTGTGTGTGTGTGTGTGTGTGTGTGTGTGTGTGTGTGTGTGTGTGTGTGTGTGTGTGTGTGTGTGTTTGTGTGTGTGTGTGTGTGTGTGTGTGTGTGTGTGTGTGTGTGTGTGTGTGTGTGTGTGTGTGTGTGTGTGTGTGTGTGTGTTTTACTGGGACCGTAAGCGCAGCCTGTCTTTTCCCACCCAATCTTTTTTGTTATTTTTATTTTATATGAAAATTAATTTTTACTGTGTATGAACATTAATTATAATTTAAGTGAGAATGCAAATGATATAACTATAAGCTTGCGCGGCTCGTCGAAGTCACCCAACTATTACACTCGATTTATCAAATATTCGGCTGAGTGCAACAAAATATTAAATATCACTTAATCAAGGGGTCGTTTACATATTATAATTATATAAAGGGCCTGATGCCGCCGGCCGGGGTTTTCCAAATTATTACGCTCGCTAGTGTGATTGTGACATAATACTAATAGCTTAATAGCTATGTATGGAACTGATTACTAACAATGAGGGGTCGTTTACATACCCCGTAATCAGTTTTACCATAGCTATTATATTTATGTCAATATTACACTAGCGTAATCAATAATCATTTGAAAACCCCAACCTCCTCAGCTGATTACGTAATACTAATATGTAAACGACCGTCGACCCTTAACATTTCGGGATCGGAAGAAAGCGGCACGTACTATTTCGACGAAATTTATACAAGTTCTGAATTGAACGAACTTTCAGTTTATTCCGTGGCTTCTGCAATCTGCATAGGATTACTTCTATCCTTGTCAGCAACCATCAAAAAAGAATTTTTCACTCAAAATAACAAAATGTCAACCACCAAAAAAATGTAAACCACCAAATGAAACATTGTTGTAAGAGGATATGACTAACATAGTGACATAGTGACATTGCTTCTTTATAAACATAGCTTTTGAATACAAAATTTAACAAGTAAATTGACGATGATATAAAGTCGAAATTGTGAAACAGTACCTGAAGGATTTGTAAGGTAAATCACGCAAATTTACCTCTGTTGTTATATTAGGGGACTGATTGCGGTTGCTATGAGTATGGTGGTTATGGTAACGCGAACGTAAAATCTTGAAAAGTCACCATTAAACCTTAAAACTACCAATAACATTTTACAGAATAAAGTTTAGACAAATTTTGCTATTGTTCAATTATTATTATACAAACATTTTGCTGTTTTAGCCCAATGTCATATCCCCACTTCAACCAGCATTCCTTTTCAGCAAAGCTGAGGACATCAGTAAACACAGCGGTATGAGTCGGCTGAACACGGCGCTGTTCATCAAATACTGTAAAACAAACGGACCTTTACTGATAGTTGAAATTCGACATATGACGTCATCTAGCGTCATCTAGCGTCATCTTGCGTGAAATATCGCCAGATGATGATAGATGACGCTAGATGACGCCAATTAGCGACATTGTCGCTAAGTGCACGGCACCTTTCGAATGTCGCTATCTAGCGCTATCTAGCGCTATCTAGCGCTATATGACGCTATATGACGCTAGATGACGCTAGATGACGCTAAGCACGCAGCACTGACGCCAGGCGACAGATAGCGCTATTTTCATAAAATTTCCGCCCTTTTTTTGCGACATCTAGCGGTATCTAGCGCTATCTAACGCTATATGTCGCAACGACATCTGACGCAGCGCTATCTAGCGCTATCTGGCGCTATCTAGCGGAGAATGTCGGTTTGTGACAGTTTACGCTAGATAGCGCTAGATAGCGCTATCTAGCGCTAGATATCGCGGCGACAGCTAGCGCTAGATAGCGCTATCTAGCGTAAACTGTCACAAACCGACATTCTCCGCTAGATAACGCTTGTTAGCGCTAGATATCGCTATCTAGCGGAGAATATCGGTTTGTGACAGTTAACGCTAGATATCGCGGCGACAGCTATAGCTATGGCTATAGTTGTTAAACGTTAAATATCTAACGTTGGTTATAAGTTTTATTTTTAACGTTGCAAAACGTTTATTATTTGACGTCAGATCAAGGTTACCTTATTAACTATAAGCAGAGTTTAAAATTCAACTACATTTTAAAGTTGTATGTAGGTTACATATAAAACGTTGTTAAACGTTAAATATCTAACGTTGGTTATAGGTTTTATTTTTAACGTTGCAAAACGTTTATAATTTGACGTCAGATCAAGGTTACCTTATTAACTACAAGCAGGGTTTAAAATTCAACTACATTTTAAAGTTGTATGTAGGTTACATATAAAACGTAGTTAAACGTTAAATATCTAACGTTAGTTATAGGTTTTATTTTTAACGTTGCAAAACGTTTATTATTTTACGTTAGATCAAGGTTACCTTATCAACTATAAGCAACGTTCAAAACTCAACTAAATTTTAACGTTGTATGTAGGTTACATATAAAAACTTTGCCGGCTGGTATAGGCTTAGACTAATATTTTGAGAAAAAGCGGCGCGTGATAGTAAATTACGAGTATCACCCGTTAACGAGTGAGATTCGTCCAGTATAACCTGTTTATGCTCTAACCATAGCCCTCTCGCTAGTAGTACGCTTAGACACATGGCTATGTGAAAGAAGATGATGTAAAGATCTAAATGTTAAATTAGCATTTGCAAATTAATAGTAATAGTATTGAAATCTCGCACAGCAAGTTATTAAAAGAATGTAATGAGAGTTTAGCCGAATTTATTATTCAGTAATCACATATATCGTACCCACGAGTTTTCAGTTTACGAACTACGCGCAAGTGTGAAGTGCAAGCGCGAAAGCTTTAGTGCAATTTAGCTACGAAAATACCAAAACCCTTAAAATGCGATGCATTCAGTATTTAGAATTAATATATTATAAATTTATAAGTTATGTCAATCCTCTTACCTGGGGTTACCTGAGGACCCCAGGCTATTATGTTCATTAACATATAGATTTGGCGGAATGACAGGCTGAGCGCGGCCCAGTAAACCTGGGGACCCAGGCTATTATGTACATGTTCATAAACATTAAGATTTGGCGAATAAAGATTTGGCGGAATGACAGGCTGAGCGCGGCCCAGTAACAATCCTCGGGATCGGAATTATTTTGGATACAAATTTTTAATCCATTTTTTTCAGAAAAATGGATTAAAAGTTATCCAAAAAGAACATCCTCGCAAGACTTTTGAAACACCCTGTGTTTAACTATAGGTATATAAGTAATACTAATAGTATAAAGGATAAACGATACATTTTTATCATGTCTTGAGAATAATAGCTTTCGGGAGCACTCATGGAATTAGGACAATAAATTCAATGATATGTCATACGAGTTAAAAACTATGATAATAAACGAGGTAATTATTGAACGAGAATCTATTAAAATATTTTCCCTCTTATTCTTCATTAATTTAATAATTTAGCAACCTTTTATTTGGTAGCTATTCTATTTCTAAAAGTTAAGAGAGAATTATGGTCCGAATTTACAGATAATTCATTTTATCTTATAATTTAAATTATAAAATAAAACAAGGTCAGTAAAGTAATATTAACTTAGAGAAGGTGGAGTTAAAGAATTAGTAATCAGTAGTCAATGACTAGACATGGTTATTGAATGTAGAATTAAAGAAAAGTAGAGTAGTGGAGTGAAAAGTAAAGAAAATTCGATATAAAAAAACTTGTCGCTATATAGTCCTGTCACTATAAAGTGCGTTTTGCACGCTATATAAAGAAAATTATCAGCTGCCATTAGAAATTTGTCATGCAAGGCAACTTACAAAGCTCGTTTTTCCCATCTTGACGATTTTGAATTGCGTATTGTTTAATTTTGGCACAGATTTCGGCAGGGCCAGCCACATTGTCTTGAACCGTTCGAATAAACTTGATCGTCATGAACAGTCGGATACATGATAAAGCGGTTGATACATGTTGTGTGTCACAAACATCAGTTTTTTCTTACCTGGGGACCACAGGCTATTATGCTCATAAACAAAAAGATTCGGCGGAATGACAGGCTGAGCGCCGCCCAGTAAAGTTTTTTCATGCAACGTATGTCAGTAAAACGGTCATTGGAGCACCATCACGTGTCATTTCACGTGACCGGGGGAGCGGCCAAGTCTTATAAATCTCACTTTGAGTAGATAAATTTCACTTTGAGTAGATCTCTCTCGACTTCTCTGGTTAAATGTTGCTGTTTTGTTGTAGTTGTTGAGGTATGGTTGGTATGATGAATTGCATTCTCTGGTTGGAGGATTATACTTATAACTTACAAGAGGTGGTCCTCTGAATAATTACTGGCAATTTGTATTTGGTATTAAATGTGAACCGCTGGCAAATATAATTATTCGGAACAAATATTTTACGAGTATCACCCGTTAACACGTTCATCGATTTCCTTAAAGTTAAAGCCAGTCTAGCCAGTTCGCGTTCGTGGATTACGGATATAATTTAACAATCACGTGGATTATTTGGAAAGGAAAACTAGTAACTAGTAACTACCCACATTAAATATTTAGTTCACTTCTCCAGTTAAGTGTTACGCGGTCTCGAGGATTTGTCATTGCCACAACTCAAGATCAACAAACTGTTTATATATAATTATTTATTCGGTTATTTTTCAATATAATATAACAAAAAATTTTCCATTGACCCTCAACTAGTAGTAGTAGTTATAGTTCAGCGTTATTTAAGCTTCTTGGATTTCATCAAATCGATTGTTAAACCATAATTCCTTACCCCTATAATATTAATAGCTAGCTCGAAATCTCTAACAATGGCTTGCAAATGCGATGATACTTGTCCGACCGGATGTGATATCGGATGTGATACCGGATGTCAAACCGGATGTGAAACCTGCTGTAGCTGTGCTGAGGGCTGCAAATGTGGTGAGATATGTCCTCAAATTCTCCTGAAATGTTCCTTAAACTCTCTCGAAAATTATTCAGTCTCGTTTAAATCGGTTTTATGGAATTTTTCCATTTCATTTCCGATTACACAAACAATTTAACTGATTCGCTGGGATCCAGTTCAGGGGTTTAAGATAAAAATAAATTCTATCAATGACGTCATCACTCCTCAGGAACCAGGTGCTGCCTTGGCCCTTGTTGCACCTGTGCTGGCGCATAAACAGAAAGATAGACGCCCTGGATGGAGACAAGCTACCATAGAGACACGTCTTGAAGAATACATGTCATTTTGACGAGATGAGACAATTTTTTGCTCGATAATTATGTTTAAATTTAATATATATGCACTATTTATTTCTAGAAAATCTTAAAGGTTCTATTCGGTTTTATTGACTTATGAAGAAATGTGAATTTTGTGCCTCCGACAGAAACTGTCGACGTATAAATCTGTTCGAAATCGATTAACGAGAAGTAAAAAACATATCACAAATTACAAGCCATGTTTAGTTTTACACACAGACTACATCTCCAACTATCCCAGGAAGTTTAGGAGGAGGAGGAGGAGGAGAAGGAGGAGGAGGAGGAGGAGGAGGAGGAGGAGGAGGAGAACTGATGAGGAGGAGGAGGAGGAGGAGGAGGAGGAGGATGAGGATGAGGAGGAGGAGGATGAGAACTGAGGAGGAGGACTGAGGAGGATGAGGAGGATGAAGAGGAGGAGGAGGAGGATGAAGAGGAGGAGGAGGAGGATGAAGAGGAGGAGGAGAACTGAGGATGAGGAGGATTGAGGATGAGGAGGATTGAGGACTGAGGATTAGGATGAGGAGGAGCTGGAGGAGCAGGAGGAGAAGGAGGAGGATGAGGAGGAGGAGGAGGAGGAGGAGGAGGATGAGGAGGAGGAGGAGAACTGAGGAGGAGGACTGAGGAGGAGGTGGAGGGGGATGAAGAGGAGGAGGATGAAGAGGAGGTGGAGGAGGATGAATAGGAGGAGGATGAAGAGGAGGAGGAGAACTGAGGATGAGGAGGATTGAGGATGAGGAGGATTGAGGACTGAGGAGGAGGACTGAGGATTAGGATGAGGAGGAAAAGGAGCAGGAGGAGAAGGAGGAGGATGAGGAGGACGAGGACGAGGACGAGGACGAGGACGAGGAGGAGGAGGACGAGGAGGAAGCATCTAAATGTTATTTCCAAATCCCATAACATTTTATGTCCGTTTTTGTCCGCCCTAATTTTTGTCCGCTTCAAAAATATAGGATGCCGAACGGACAAAAACAGACACAAAACATGAGCCCCCCCCCCCCCCCCCCCGACTATAGTGTTGACTATAAAATGCTGAATATTTTATTCCCCTCAGGTCTCAACGAATCAAGTACATAAAAACTCAGAACAGCTATGGCAAGCTCAAGGATGACCAAGCCAATAACAAACACTAAAGGAACTCACATTGCATATCATATTGGTTTTGACTCCTCTTGAGTGATTCGTTCTTGAGAAGAAAATCACCAAATCTTGATGCAGATGATCGCAAAAATTTTGTTAGAGATGGGATGTGAACAGTCAATAGATCTGGATATTGGTAGGGACGTGAACTTTATTAGTTTTGTCACGTGGTAGTGATTATGGGTTTTGATCGGTTAATGCTGAAAGCTGATTGGTCGATCGCTGTCATGTGTCAGAATCATGTGGTTTACCTCCTCACAAGTATCCAGATCCTTAAGATTAATCGACTGATAGAGGTGCAGCCCAAATTACTCAACTACAATTAACTATATTTAAATATCTGTTAGATTATGTAGAACTGCTATATTGAAAGCCAGAAAAATTAAGCTTAGAATTTTGAACGTGACCTGAATGAATATGAATGTTGACATCTGCATCTTGACTACGATTTGAGTACATAGAAAAATAGCATTTTTCTTGGTCATCATAAGTAATGAAAAACCAGTAGGCAACGACAATGACTTATCCATAATTGTGATCCGTTCGAATTCCTAAGAGAAAAAGAGTATAATTGATATTGCTGTGCAACAAATCATATTGATTCATACTTTGAAAGGGTCCTGATCGTATTATCGGATTTAAAAGCTCTTGCTTGACGATGTTAATTCCTAACAGCTCGGCTACACGTTTAGCCCTGAAGATGTACAACTGATCATTCTCTAGCCATTATGATTATGCCTATTAATTGGCTGCATTTTTTGGCTAAAATAGTGTCCAGTGTAAAATGAAGTAATGGGAAATGAACGCCAGGAATAGAAGATCAAAAACAAAATAGCTCCTGGCGTCTCTGGCACATCAGTAATGTATTTCAGATAGTTAAACCGCGATTCTTTATATCGAACTTGAAGTATTGAGTTTCTGAAGCATTTCGAAGTACGTACGTCGTACATATGTCACGTGATATTTTGATTTGCTTGTTAGCTGGCCATGATTTTTAAAATTATGGTCTGTTATTGAAACTTAAACTTGAATTGTAATTTGTAACTGGGTAACAAGAGCAACACAACTATATAGCTGTGGTGATTAATTCGAAATAAATGTACAAACGACTTTGGAGTATATAATAATAATCTCAATAAAAATCTCCATTTCTGCAGAATTTCAAAATATTTACGAAATGTTAAAAAATGTATGTCCTTTGTTGAATCCTGTTCCATCTGCTGTTATTTTTGAACTATGTTCGGCGAACTGAAAGATCTGCAGGACAAAATTGAGTCCACTGAGTGCAAAATACACTGACCGAAATTGAAGTCTGAGATTGTCTGAAGGTGTTCCGTTTAAGTCACGTGGTTGATCTGGTCACGTGGTTGATCTGGTCACGAGGTCACGTGGTTGATCTGGTCACGAGGTCACGTGGTTTACCTGGTCTCTGACGTTTGTTTTACAGTATTTGATGAACAGCGCCGTGTTCAGCCGACTCATACCGCTGTGTTTACTGATGTCCTCAGCTTTGCTGAAAAGGAATGCTGGTTGAAGTGGGGATATGACATTGGGCTAAAACAGTAAAATGTTTGTATAATAATAATTGAACAATAGCAAAATTTGTCTAAACTTTATTCTGTAAAATGTTATTGGTAGTTCTAAGGTTTAATGGTGACTTTTCAAGATTTTCCGTTACCATAACCACCATAGCAACCGCAATCAGTCCCCTAATAACAACCGAGATGAATTTGCGTGATTTACCTTACAAATCCTTCAGGACTTCAGGTACTGTTTCACAATTTCGACTTTATATCATCGTCAATTTACTTGTTAGATTTTGTATTTAAAAGCTGTGTTTATAAAGAAGCAATGTCACTATGTCACTATGTTAGTCATATCCTCTTACAACAATGTTTTATGTTTCATTTGGTGGTTTACATTTTTTTGTTTTGAGTGAAAAATTCTTTTGTGATGGTTGGTGACAAAGATCGAAATAATCCTATGCAGAAGCCACGGGATAAACTGAAAGTTCGTTCAATTCAGAAAAATGAATTACAACTTTTTGGATAACTTTTTATTTAAAAGTTATCCAAAAAGAACATCCTCGCAAGACTTTTGAAACACCCTGAGTATAAAAGATAAACGATACATTTTTATCATGTCTTGAGAATAATAGCTTTCGGGAGCCTTCATGGGATTAGGACAATAAGTTTAATGATATCTCATACGAGTTAAATGCTATAATAATAAACGGGGTATTGAACGAAAATGTACTAAAATCTTTTCCCTCTTAAATCTTCAATTTAATAATTTAGCAACCTTTTATTTAGATTTTAGCCATTTCAGATGCCACCTTAGTCCTTACCTGGACAAAATTAAAGAAAGAGAAGAATATTTGAGGGTCATAAGTCTGGCGTTTCCGTGGTTCATGCAGGGGATTGTGGACAGGAACTTTTCCAATGCCATCTGTTTCTCAGTGAGCGGCGAGTCTGGGATTATTTGGGAATCCTCCGTCCGTATAAATCTTGATATTATTCCCGCTGTTTCATCTGGAATAATCATCGATTATTTACTGCATTCCACAAATAAACAAGGAACTTGTATTGTTACTGTTAGCCAATATTAAAATTACACAAACGCGCTGCCTGAATATTGCTCTCGTCCACGCTTTTCGCTATACCCCCAGAAATTTCGAGCCTAGCTGGCCGAATGCCAACCTCACCCATCTGTAAAACTATTTACTCATTACTCAACCTCCGTTTTAATAGTGCAAGGTCAAGGACATCAATCAAATCAATTCCCGAAAAGTTGATGACAGGGGGAGAAGAATGTCCTGCCACGAGTCCTTGAGAATCGAGTGTGGCTTAAAGTTAAAGAATGGGATGTAACCTGTAGAACTTCAGAAGTTTTTCTGGATAATTGGTTTCAGAATTAAAATCTATACTGGCAACAATTTTTTTATATAAAATAAGCTTTTAGGAACAAATCTGGTGCAAAATCGAATCAAACTATGGAAAACATCAAAAATAAACGTTGCTTTTCTCCCTGTAGCTTCGTAATAAGATCAAAAAAGTCTTTTGTACTCTACAGATCAGATTAACATACCGAGATCCATATCCCGGAAATAGGCTACTGAGGTTGATGGATTAGTTTGCAGCCATATATTTTTTGGACTCGATCCATAAAACGTCATCTTCACCTGACGGCT
This sequence comes from Bolinopsis microptera, assembly GCF_026151205.1. NCBI lineage: Eukaryota > Metazoa > Ctenophora > Tentaculata > Lobata > Bolinopsidae > Bolinopsis > Bolinopsis microptera. The sequence continues at coordinate 4,486,214 of NC_087082.1, read as the reverse complement.
CTATATATATTTGATCGGTCCATAGAAATATGTCCTGCAAGGCTACTTAAAAGAGCTCGTTTTTGCCATCTTGACGATTTTTAAAAGTAATTTTATTCCGAAAGCTTTAAAAAAGCTTTAAAATTGGATTGAAAGTTGCATATCGCTTAATTTTTGGCAAAGATTTCGGCAGGGCCAGCCACATTGTCTTGAACCGTTCGAGTAAACTTGATCATCATGAACAGTCGGATACATGATAGTTCTCAACTGGGCAAAACATTTCAATACACTTCACTACCTAAAGTTCCTCACCCCACTAAAGTTTCCGTCAGAACAGATTTAATACTGCTAAAACGGTCATTAGAGCACCATCACGTGTCATTTCACGTGACCGGGGGAGCGGCCAAGTCTTATGATGGTCTCCAGCGCAATAAATTTCACTTTGAGTAGATCTCTCTCGAATTCTCTGGCTAAATGTTGCTGTTTTGTTGTAGTTGTTGAGGTATGGTTGGTATGATGAATTGCATTCTCTGATTGGAGGATTATACTTATAAGAGGTGGTCCTCTGTACAATTACTGGCAATTGGTATTTGGTATGTGAACCGCAGGCTCCTCTATTATTGACAGATTTTCCAAATTCTCATAGACTTCCTGGAGTAAAGGAGCATGACAGGTCGATTTTTCAATAGCGCGTTCATCAATTTCCGTGAATGTCTAGTCAGTTCGCGTACTTGGATTATGGATCTAATTTAACAATCACGTGGATTATTTTGAAAGGAAAACTAGTAACTACCCACATTAAATTATTTAGTTCACTTCTCAGTTCTC